>NC_054880.1:44955154-45250154 GCF_018320785.1 Cheilinus undulatus
TTTTTCTTCTCCATGGCAGAGAAAGACAAAAGTCCGAGAGAAAGACAAAAGTGTCCACTGTGCATAGGTCAGTCCAGTCCTTCTCTCATCAATGGCTTCCCTCATGGATGCTGCTGACTATCCAGGACGCCCCGAGTATGAACTCCCAGGTTCAGGGAAGTGAGATGGTGCCCTTGCTGTCGGCCCTGATGATCCACGCCTCTCTTCTGTGTTAAATACAGCTCCACGCCATCGGAGAATTGGTCGTAGGTAGATTTACCCACTCATCGAAGTCCACCACAACTCTCTGCCTGGCCCAGACCTGTCCTCATCCCGGCTGCTGCTTTCATGTTTGTCAGTCAGCTATCTGCTGTTCCTTTTGTTTCCGTGTCTTTATTACCTGCAGTGTTGGCTAACTCAAAGTCCCTCCACATGGCCAAATTCCCTGCATAGTTTTCAGAAGATCTGAAGTCCCCCAGGGACGAGCTTTGCCCGATGTCCTCCACGTTGATCAGATGAATACTCACTGCCTAAATTAGCCAATTGCTGTGCTGCCTACGTAGGGACACAACCCCAGCATCAAACCAGAAGTGGGTCAGGGTAAAATGACTTTGAGTTTATATTAAAAGTTGATGACAGCATATCTTCCTGGTAGCACAATAAATAATGTTATTATTCACTATTTACTTATTGTAGGTATGTTCCAATTACATTTTTACAATACCATTAAAAAGACCTTCAATGTCATGTTTACTGGTGTGGATCTAATAATTGAAGTCCCCAAAAGTCACATGAATTCCAGGCTCGTGGAAAATGCTGCTGCAAGAGATTCAAAGGCATCAATGGGGAGGCACAACGGCTAGACTGAAGAGGTAAAGAAAAAGAGTAAGAGGCAACAATTCAAAAGTTATTTAACTTTTGATCAACTGTGTCACTTCTTGTTGTGTACGACAGCGCCGGTCTGGACGGTGTTTTAGTGATCACATTCAGAGAAAAACTGTCACACAGCCTCCATTCTTTGCTGCTGCAGTGGGTTCTTTGGTTCTTCTTCGCTGCTCCAAAACGGTGGCTGGTTCGTGACGTGCTTTCCAGCAGCAAAGAAGAATTGATTTCCCGTTTATAGTGCTAAAAGTTAGCATAGCTAAACGAAGCAAAATATAAAGCTAAACCAAATGGTATCGGATTGGTGCATGAACTCGTGCAGTCGCCAATACCTGCATTTTAAGCAGTATCTGACATATTTCCGATACCGGTATCAGAATCAGAACACCCCCACTTATATGGTGAGTGGCATAGTTTTTCAGGCGCTAATTTTGGACGTTGATATTTTTATCTGCCTGTGAAACCAACCAAAGGCCGGTAAATGCCGGCTCATAGCAACACTGCCTTGTTCCTCCAACATCGAATCAGTTCATCCTTGAGTCAGAGTGGACATTTGTGCAAAGTTTAAAATAAATCCCTCAAAGTATGTATGAGATATTGCATTCACAAACAGGGGCTGAAATAGCACCCATTGGCCTTGACCTTTAATCTTTTACCTCAAGAAGCAAATGCTATCATCCTTGTGTTAGGGTTGATGTTTGTGCAAATTTTGGAGAAAATCAGTAAAAGTGTTCTTGAGACATTGCTTTCACAAGAATAGACTTCTATATGCAGGGACAACCCAAAGACTTTATGGCTCTGGCCTCAGCCATCGCTGGCACTGATGCATAATGAATGCTGCTATAAAACAATCTCCCTCCCATGCAGTTTTATGAATGAAGAACTGGGGTATAGTAGCCAAAACTCTTTGTGAACCAGGCTTTAAGCGTGTCTATTTCTGGGGTATAATGGTGATTTTTAATATAGGACTTCATTAGGATTCCTTGGCGTTTGCAGCCAGCCTCAAGTGAATACTGAAGGATCTGCCACATTTTGTTCTTGCTCATTTTTCCTCAGTGGAAGCAGCCTGGTTAAGGATTTCAATTCAACAGCACGTCATGTCCTCCATAAACAAGCTCCCTGTTTAATGCATTTATTAATAACACATTATCACAAAGTCAACAGCTTCACTGCAGTGTTTAAAGAAAGGGGTGTGTTTGAGTTTATGCGTGGGTACGGTTGGGCGGGATCGGACTGAAGTGCCACCGGAGGTCCTTAAGGGCAATTTAACAGGTCATGCACATGCATTCACCACCACTTAAGGTTTCTGCGACTATTAGGCGTATTGATGCCCAGTGACCCTTTTCATCATGCGTGCATGAAAGCAGGAGCTGCTGTATTCGCTCATGAGGAGGGAACGTTTCAACAAAGGAGACAATTTGTCAGGCTTGTGGTTTTCAGTTGAATGTGAGCAATGGGCCTGAACAGCAGGAAAGCTGTCATGTGTCATCTTGACCATGCTGGTGCCATAAAAGTGGAATAAAGGAGGTCTTTATTCACCAAAAAAAGCACCAAGGAGTGATTTGCCTCTTAAGGCATAAATCTGTAAATGTGATGGCCAGGTTGTCAACTGATTTGTGGATAGAACAGCAAGTTTTCTCTCAAAGGTCGTGCTCGTTTTGGCCAGAGGTTGTTACTCACATGCACACACAATCATCGGCACCAACTGTTTATCTACGCATTAAACACATCCTACAGCCACAGGCTGTGGAGCTATGTGTTATATCCCTCTAATTTATCCCCTCCTCCTCCTCCTGTCTCTGTGCATCTCTCGCTCTCTCCTCCCCTCTCACTGTCTCTCCCTCTGTCTGGTGTGGCTATGACCTGTCTGGGCTTTGACGCATCTGTTTATATTGTAACTCAGGCACCGCTGCCTCCCACATCCGATTTATGATGCGTCTTTTCAAGTAATCCAAACCCGAGTAGGAGTGAGCCAAAAAGAGAGCTGATTAACTCTTATATTTTTTTGTATGTGTGTTTGTGTGTGTAAATCGCTGTCTGCGGGTGTGGTGATGCGGTCACCGCTACAGTACAGCAGCCAGGGAGAGGAGGATGGAGGAGGAAGAGGAAGAGGGGGGAGGAGGGGGAACAATGCCATGAATGATTTATTAGTCTGGCATTACTGGGCCATTCCCTACAGAGAGACGGAGGAGAGATGAGAGGATGATGGAGGGATAAATTTTTGAAGGAAGGTGCCTTTAGGGGAAAAAAGAAGAGGGGGTAAAGAGGAAAATGCAGGTATTCTGTGGTAAATGTAAAAGAGGAAACAAAATCAAAGAGAAGAATAAAAATGAAGAACTGCTGCTTGGTTGTTTGGTGTTTATATGATTGTGTCCAGGGGTCAGCAGAAGGGCCAACTGCTCTGTTTGAATCTCTAGATTACAATCTTTCTATTGCCTGGAGATGAAAGCGTTCAACAATTCTGCTTTTATAGCGGTTATTTAATTCCCCAAAGGTACAATTTTATTGCAAAGGCCAAGTTTATTTCTGTTTGATTACAGCTGATAATGATTGTTTATTAGAGAGGATCACTGATATTTGGAACCATTTACAGCATGTAACAGGATGTATACCAGTCATTCAAACCCTGGCTCACTAATTTACATTTGAGCAAAGGCTTGGTGGTGTACATCTCCAATTAGGACACCCTCGCTTCCAAAGCTAGAAATAAACTTCATTTATTACACATGCCTTTGTCAGTAAAAGAGGATGAGGAGTAACACAACACAGAGAGGAGAAAGCAGGAAAGGAGTGATGAAGAAAAACAAGCAAAAGTGACAGAAGCTAAGCACAAACCAAGCTAAGCTGTAGTTAAAAATTTAGCAGATTAGCTGCTCATGATTGAGTGTTTGATGATAACTTTTATGTGTCAGCAAATTACAGCAGTGATAAAAATGTAAAACTAATTATACATGAGCTTTATAAACACGAGGAATGACACCAAGAGCAACACCGAAGTTTTGGGATTACAGGAAGTGATGCAGTAAGTATGTTCCAGGCTACTTAGCCAAAAAAGTAAGAACATCTGTGCTTGGGTTTTTTTTTTTTTTTTCTTTGTTGCAGTGATGCGTCTTGGCAATAACGCTTATACAGCAGGGAAGCCCTTTTAAATGGAGCCACATTTCAAAGGAACATGCATCTGTGGGATGAGCAGCAGAGCTGAGTATGTGGGTTTCACCCATAAAAAATTCGCCAAATCTTTTCTGCCAGCTGAAACAGCTTTGAGCTTCTAGTTACCCCAGGTGTCGACAATCAGGTGCCTGATTGGGACCTGATTATCAGCATCTGTGAGCATGGGCCCTGCTAGTTGCAGAGAACCCTATATGGATTTCTGCACTGATAGAGTAACACCATTTGGTGGAGGCAGTGTGATTGTGGGGGGCGGCATTTCCTCCACTGGAAAACAAGGCTTGTCATCATTGGAGGCAATCTCCACAGTCTGGGACAATAGAGAGGATGGAATGGCTTGCCTACAGTCCTGACCTTAACCCTTTTGAACACTTGTGGAATCAGCTTGGGCGTGCCGTTTGTGCCAGAGTGACCAACACAACCACACTGGCTGACTTGCGACAAATGCTGGTTGAAGAATGGGATGCCATCCCATAGCACCCATAGCAGTGTGTGACCAGGGTGGTGACCAGCATGAGGAGGAGGAGCCAGGCTGTTGTGGGTGTGTACAAGCTGTTTGGCATCGAGAGAAAAACCCTGGCAAGTTTTTTATGGGCACAACCCACATACTCAGCTCTGCTGCTCATCCCCAAAAATGCATGTTCCTTACTAATGTGGCTCCATGTAAAGGAGGAATAAACAGGCTTTCCAACCATAGAAGATTTACAAGAAGCTTTGTTCTAACAAAGAATTAATCTACCAAACACAAATTTCAAGTTTCCTTACTTTGTGTGCTAAGTTTATCTAGTAGGGATTGACATTGTGGTTGCTGTGAAACCCCATTCATTTTCTCTATAAGTATCCAAGTTAGACCTAACACAAGCTACCTGAGAGTAAAACACAGGTCTTCACTCTCATTACACAAGTATTTAGTTGTAGCTATGTGTGCGGATGATACATCAGCATAAATGAGGATGACGAAAGTAGAGGAGAATAGGAACTAGCACTGATAAATTCCAAGGGGGGGGGGGGGTGAAGAACATCTGATGAAAATCAAACAAACTTTCATATATTTATACAGTTCCGGTAATATTAAGTGCATATATTTCTACTTTGTACTGATTATTACTATGGCTGAATGATTTGCAAAAATATTCTAATTGCGATTTTTTTCCCCAAATATTGTGATTTAATTTGCAATTATTCTTGGGTTAATCTTATGTATTTTTTGACAAATTCAAGCAGTAAATAATTCCATGAATAAAACCATGTGTATTAGAAACAATGAAATTATTTCAGAAGCAATAATCCATAGCATGAATCTGAATATGGGGCACAACAAGCTTTAAGCTATAAAGGAGGCGGCTGGGGTGGAGGAGGTGAAGCTGGGGTTTGACTTACGTGAATATGTATAATGAGCTAACTATTTTTGCTCGTATATCAAATATGATGTCATTTGCTTTGTTTAAGGGCGTTATCATTTTAATGTCACTCATTTAGATGAAGAAAAATATACATAAAACAAAGAGGATTTTTGTCAACCATTATAAAAGATTGACACTGGAGTGTTTGTATAATGTGCATAAATCTCTGCTGCTGCTGCAGCAAAAAAGATGGCTTTGTTAAACTGGTATTTTGACACATTTCAAGTTAAAGAAATATTGCAACTTATGTGATTTGAAAATTGCAGCAGGCCATATTGCGATCTAATCTAATTTGCGATTGATTGCCCAGCCCTAATTACTACCCATATGTAGTTGTACTTGGTCTGGAAAATTTCGTGCATCCCTAACAAATAGTGGTTAAAAATTCCAGATATTGGGCTGAATAATTGGCCTGGCTGTAGTCAGTTGATCCCCTGATGTAATTTAGATTCAAGTGTTGTGTATTTTGGCCTCTGCAGAACGACTGTTTTTAGTACAAATCTAACAAAGCATTGATCTGTCTGAATCTTTATGACTTCAGTTGTTTTCAAAGCTCTGATTCCAATGATAATTTTCTCCAAATGTGTAAATGTTTGTGGGACCAAGTAACCCCAACACAAAAACATCCCAAGTTTTTTAAAACTGTGACTTACTTTCCATTATCTTCATAATAACACACACAAGCATGTTCAACCCGTCAGAAAGGCTGTGGCATGAGCATTTAAATTATGAAATTCTGTTATGAAGACAATTTTCTTTTATGTAATTGCAGCAGTTAGTGGTTTGACGGAGGGCATGTTTTGCTTGGAGATTAACTTTGGGTGACATAAATTTGCATAGCTGACAAAAGAAAACTGTTGACGGTGCTGGCCTTTTAGGTTTCAGGGACGTGGAGAATGGAAGAATTTATCTGAACCAGTTAATTGTGTCACACCACCAGTTAATCCATCTCTGTTAGCAGTCTGAACTTCCATAAGTATCCCAGCTATGATGCTGATCCTGGGTTTAGTGGAGTTTGCTTGCACAAAGAGAAACCATATCGCTGTATACATGATAAATACTGGTATTCCAGTTTCTGATTACTGCAGTTTAGAAATCAGGGAAAAAATGAGACCATTGTGGCCTTTTGGAGGCTTGGCACTGTTAAATGCCAACATTGTGTTGTAGATACAATGTTTCCACCTCATTTCCAACAACAGTAGAGAGGAGCAACAGCAAACATTAAACAGGTCCTCACCTCTGACTGGTGTCAGCCTGTCACTGCCCTCATGTAAGACTAAAGAGGGTGAAGATAGGATCCCATCTAAACCTCTGATTCTATTTAAGTCTTTAATGAATGAAAACAAACTCCTTTCTTTGCTGCTTAAAATCTAAGACTCTCTTGGTGCTGCTGATAAGCTCTTTGGCTGAGGCTGTACCTGTGCAGATAGTTACACAAAACAGGATGCTTAAAGATCCTGATCAAAAATGGGATACTCTAGTCCATATAAACACCGGGTTATGAGGAAGAACCTCTTTAAAAGAACTGTAACTGACTCTTCTGTTTGCTAATGAGCCAAAATTAAGGCTAAATTTATGTTGGCACCAAATATTGCCTGTCTTTGACATGCAGGGTTTATCTTGGGAGCATTCAATGGCTGTCCATCACAGAGAAGAATATTTGGTATGATCTGCCATTTCATTTTGTCTGACCATTACAATCTAAAATCTTAGAAAAATTATTTATAATTATTGCAATGCTACCAGGTACACAGAAATATCTGCACTGCTTTGTAGCCTCCGCAGGACAGATCAGTCACAGAAGCTGCATCACTCTGGATCACCAGGGCCAGCTTGTTCTCTCTCCCTCCCCAAGCATAGGGGAAAGAAACTTCATGATATGAACCACAGTACCCAACTTTGGCACACAGAAGCTGAGTTTCCATCAGGTGGTCCAGTTTGATTGAGTACCGTTTGGTATGGTTCGATAAACCCCAGAATATTCTGCCCTCACTCGGTGGTTGGACTGTTGAGGCTATGCATGCGCAAGTCTGCCAGCCGCAGTGGTAACAGCAGTTCATACAGGTGCCCGAAATCAGAGGGGAATAAGCAGTAAACAGCTTTAATCAGATAAAAACTGCTGATTTTTAAAAAACAACTACATCTGAACATGTACAGAAATGTTTCCTGAAATGTCAGGAAACCTGATTTGTGGTCACATAACATCCACAGTCCAGGAAACAGTGTGCATCTCTGTTGAGTCCAAATATCCCAACTTTAAGCAGATATTAGTCAGTTTTCCTCCCGTTTTCACCCAGTCCTCGCAGGGAGACTTCTGGGTTTTGTTTTGCAGCCTGGCTGAGCAGTTGTGTTTCACGCTGAAAGCAGTGTCAGTTCAAGCCCCTAATGTGTGTGTGTAGCTCCACCTTTTTGCGACGGATAGGTAAGATTGGTATGCCTACAGCAGTGGTTCTCAACCTTGGGGTCGGGACCCCCTTTGGGGTCGCGAGACACTAGGAATATTTTTAGAATGCAACTGTTGCCACTTTACACCAATTTTGCCAAATTTTAACCAGTTTTCATCAGTTTTTCCCACAAATTTTAACACATTTTTATCATTTAACACCTACTTTTGTCAGTTTTAAACTCTTTCCACCATTTCTTTCTGCCTGTTTTTGCCACTTGTAAACCAATACTTCCCACATAAGCCAAATGTTTCCTCTGTTGACCCACTATTAACCCCATTTTAACACTTTTTATGCCCATTTTTTTCCCATTTTTACCACGTTTCACTACCTGGTATGCCCATTTTTGCCATTTTGACCAATTTCTGCCAACATCTGCCTATTTTTTTTCATTCTCAGTTAGTACTATTTTGCCACTTTGTATTGATTTTTCTTCCCATGTCACCAGATTTCCACCCATTTTTGCCAATTAACACAGTTTTTTCAATTTTTAACCCATTTTAATTCCTTTTTTTTTTTTTACAAAACAGTTTTATATTTTTAAGAAGGCTATATACTACACAAATGATTTTAAAAAAGAGATGTGTTTCATTGATAAGAATGGTTATCTTTTCAGGTTAAATATAAAATAAGGATATTGAAGCTTAACATTATAATAGACCTCCATGGGCCCAGTTTGGCTGGGCCCCAGAAAGCTCTCCCCTTTATCTCCCCTTAAGGACGGCCTTGTCTCCACATGACTATTCTTGAATGTTCATGGCTGTGTTCAGACACCTTCAGTTAAAGCGGGGGTCCCCGGTCTCTGGCCCCCTTATTTTGGGGGTCGTGGGCTGAAAAAGTAGAGAACCCCTGCCCTACAGAAGGGTGTCACAGTGTCAAAAAGCTTCTCATAGCAGGAAAACCAAAATTCTCCAGAACCAACTCACTAAGATTGAAACGCTAGCCATTTTGAGTGGAAGTGCTAGGCTAACAGTCTGTTCCAAGTAGGGCTGGGCAATTAACCGAAAATGACATCAAATCGCAATTTGGCCTGCGGCAGTTTTAAAAATTGTAAAAGGTGCAGTATTTCTTCAACCTGAAATTTGTGTTGAAAATTATGCAGCAGAGATGTTATGCATTACATATCATTAAATTATTTAGGTGCCATTTTTTAGAATAGTTTACAAACAAACATACTTTCTTCACTTTTTTATTATTTATTTTTTCATTTAATATGAGAATGCATAAAAATTATTCCCCTCTACACTACAGTTCACATCCAATTTGCAATACGACTCAAAATCATCACAAGTACATATTTCTCCCAAATTGTTTAGCCATAGTTTAATCTAATATTGTGTTGGTTATAATTAGAGCCAGACCGATTGATTGGTGGGCCGATTAATTGAGCCGATTACAGCGTATCACTGATTAATCAACATCGGCCAAAATGTAGCCGATATATTAACCCATAGAGCTCACGCAGCATGGATCTGTGCTGCAGGCACACCCCTTTATAAATCACTTGGTGAGATTTGAGCCGTAAGTTGTGGGGACTAACTTTTTTTTTTTCTCCCTATGAAAGCTCTCTGTTGTGGCTTTCTAATCCTGTCCTCCAAGCATTCGTAGCTCTTCCTGAACATTTTCTAGTGAGCCTGGAACTTGGCTGACTTTTTGGAGTCTCTAAAGACAGTGTCGTCCTATACAACAATACATGACTCAGTTTATGAAAACGTTGATAACTTTTGAACCCTAAGTCATAGAAACTTACTCCTTTTTTCCTCTGAAAGCTGACCATTTTGCTGTTCGTTTGCTACCATCGATGTCTATGTAGCTCTAAAGGACACCATTGTAGTGAGCCCGGAACTTTGGTGACTTTTCGGGGTCTTTGGAGATTAAATCCACAGCGTTACATCCGATAATAAGCATCTTTTTAACCATTTTTAATCTATTTTCGATCATTTACTTTGACTTTCTTCAGTGGGCAGCCATATTTGTTGACATGTAAAGCATTGTGGGAGTTGTAGTCTTCTCTACTGCTTAGAGGAGTAGAGACGCAGGAGTCGAGAATAAACAACACTGTTGATTCACATGTCCACCATTATCTAGTATAAGAATATTATTCAGCGATTTTAATGTCATCTAAGTTGCATCTTTGTGAAATAAACAAAGATAATATAAATATAAGAATTAGTGATCATGTAGAGTATATATCCTTCCTTTCAATGTTCTTATTTCATATTTCTGCCGATATATCAGTTATCAGCTTTTTTTAGCCCCCAGTATCGACATCGGCTACAAAAATCCCATATCAGTCGGGCTCTAGTTACAATACAGAATGACTAATTGTTTGTGTTTGACTGAAAATACATAAGATGAGGAACTTCAAAACTAACCACATATCAAGTCGCAATATTGGTTAAAAAAAATCCTAATAAGATTATTTCCCTTATTGTTCAGCCCTTGTTCCAGATAGTTCCATATTTAGTTGAAAGATGTTAAAATAGCATGGATCATCTATGTAAGAAGTGCTGAAGCCTTTATCCTAAATGTTGAATATTACTGAAAGAAAGCTGTAAAGGCTACATGACAGACTGAGGGTGCAGCATAGTTAGGTAAAGAATTGAATTAGAAGAAAATCATGATTAAAAAATCCACCTTAATTTATCTTAACCCCTGAGATGTCTTTGGAATAATCTGCCACTTAAACCCGGGGTCAGAAGGCAGCATTTGCATGCCCATTGAGTAAATACTAAACTGGCAAACAGATACATCGGTCTACTGCTTCTCTGAAAGCCTGCTTTATCCTCCTTCGCCCTCCTTTTGCTTTCTGAGTTTTATTTTATGTCTCAATGAGTGTTTGTTCTCTCCATCCCTTTCTTTTTCCCCTCACCCCTCTCTGTCTTTCCTGCCCTCTTTCTTTCATTCTGCCATGCTCCTCCCTTATTTATGTGGCACAGGAACAGCTGTCTCGTGCAGGGTGTAAGGTTGGCCAGGCAGGCTGGCTGCCGGCTCTGCGGGGCTCAAACACTGAGCTCATTGTATCTAACACACTCACACCCACACACACACACGCACACACACACACCCACACACACACACACATTCCTCCTTTACTTGCATGCTAGCTACACGGTTACATCCATTCACATCCATTTGAAAGAGAGGCAGGAAGGAGTAGGCAGCTGGGACTGTTTTCACTGAACTACATCATGTGAACGATGACCTTTAAATTAAAGAGAGTATGAAGAGCACATCCTCAGTTTCTTTTATATTTCAGTTTTCTTTATCAAAATGGAAATGATCAAAAATCAGAACATTCTAACAACAGAGACCGTCTTTAGACGGATGAATTTTTACATTTATTTGCATATTGGAGATGGTCTGAAAATAAATGTCTTGCTTCTAGACGTGTTGAACACTCATATCTATGAATCTGAGGTGCCATATTACCAGAATTTAGATGAAATTCTA
Organism: Cheilinus undulatus; assembly: GCF_018320785.1. Classification (NCBI taxonomy): domain Eukaryota; kingdom Metazoa; phylum Chordata; class Actinopteri; order Labriformes; family Labridae; genus Cheilinus; species Cheilinus undulatus. Next base: position 44,966,484 of record NC_054880.1, read on the forward strand.
GGAAGAAGTCAGTGCAGATACTGAAACCTATTTTCATACACAGAAACAAAAACTGATCTCTGAACACATGCCAGAATTTAACAAAGGCCTACTGTCAATCTAAAAAAAAAAACATTTCCTCTGTATTCAACGTCAGAAGAAGAGTAAACAATAGCTCTGCCCTCTGTGTGTAATTTCTTCTTTTTCTTGTTTAGGACATCTTAATGTCTGTGTGTGTAAGAGCCGCCATCAGTCCACAGGCCGGGACAGGGGGACATTGCTGTCCCTTCACCTCGTCTCTGCATCTGTCTGCACCAGACACTTCTGTCAAGCATGCGTCTTTATGATGCACTAAAGAGACTTATTAAACTGTATTTGACGACTTCAAAATCAAACAGTTTCAAGCTGATCTCTTGCGAGATCTCGTCTCACCCTTAACGTGCAGGTGTAATTGGTGGAGGAGGCTCTCAGGGCTTGACACTAACTTTTTTCCCAAGGAGCACATGTGCTCCAAAGTTGAAAAAGTTAGGAGCACATAAAGAAATTTAGGGGCACAATGAAAAGTGATGAAATAATGTGTTTTCTGTAATAAACGTGATGCAAATAGACATTTACAAGCAAAATAATTTAATGAATTCATATACAAAATGTACAGAAAGGTAAAATCATCAAGTTTTGAAAAAGTATTGCAATTTAATTTTGTCTTTAATGTTATTAATTTTTAGGCTATCTTACAGTAATCGTGGGTACAAGATTTCCCCGCCTGCTTTTATCCTCTGCAGTATTTACAGTACACGAAGTTACCCAAGCCAAGCCAAGGAAAGGTTTTTTGCCATTGAGGATTAAACTTGTATGTCCTAATGGTCACACCGGCGGTGGAGGACGCACTAAGATGGCCGCTGGGGGCTTCAGTTCATCGTCGTCCTTCTCAGCGTCAACTGCCACAACTTCAGTCAGAGTCGGTCTTCTGAAGAAGTGGCTAATAGGTTTCATTATTGCGTGTGTTGTTAACTAACGTGCCTTCTATCTGTCTTCGCTTGCCTTCTTTCTTTCATCGCTCAGCTTCTTTGAGGAACGTTTGCGGGGCTTCTGCTGACGAGCGGATCACGTGATGCTTTTCTACGGACCACATTGGTTCCCTCCTGCTCCCTCTTCCTCCTCTCCTCCGTGGATCTCTCCTTCTGCTGTTTCAACTGATTTTTTTATGCACACATGTGCCCCTAAATATTTTTTACAGTTCGCACACACCTGTTTTTAGGCACAATTTCGAGTGAAACGCTTGCACTGTCGATCCCTGGCTCTGCTCTGAAGATGCTCCCTGGGTTAGTAGAGCAGCATGCTTTGACTTTCCAGGGATTACATAGCCATTAACCCTGTATGGATAGATATGTATATGACCATGTGTATTAAAAACAGTGAAATAATTCAGGAACATTTAATCCATAGTAGCATGAATCTGAATATGAGGGAGCAACAAGCTTTGAGTTATAAAGGAGGAGGCTGGGGTGGAGGAGGTGAGGCTTTGCCAGCGGCAGCAGCAGTGTGGTGCATCAGCAGTAATGCAGTCAGGGATCAGTGAGAAGTACATCATATCTAAATGGACTGCTGAGATGCAAGTTGAGAGAGAGAGCTGTGATTGGCTGTGGGAGCTGAGAGGCAGTAATTGTTATCAGCTGATCACATCTGGGGGTATAACTTCTGTGAGTTAACGCCCAGCTTCATCAATATTAGAATGAGATAAGGAATAGCAATTGAAAAATATATCTATTTGCAATTTTTTTGGTCACATTTAGGGCTGAACGGTTTGGAAAAATAATCGGATTGCAGTTCTTTTTACCCAATATTGTGGTTTAATAAAATAATAAGTTCCTCATCTAATTTAGTTTCCAACAAAAACAAACAATAATTCATTCTGTACTATAACCAACACAATATTAGATTAAACTAGGGCTGAGCAATTTTGAAAAACAAAAATCTAGTTTTGATGATTTTGACTCATTCTGCAAATTGGATATGAACTGTTGTATTTAAGAGAATGATAATCATACATTTTTCTCAAATTTGATGAAAAAAACATGAAAAAATAAGAAAATTGCATTCTTTTGTACACTATTCCAAAAAATATGCCACTAGAATGGTTGCATGATATATAATGCATAATGTGTCTGCTTAAAGAAAAGTTTTTTAATGGTATTTTGACACTAATTTCAGGTAAAAGAAGTATTGCAACTTGTGTGATTTTTAAATTGCAGCAGGCCATTTTGCAGTTTAATCTAACTCACCATGAATTGCCCAGCCCTAGGTAAGAGCTAGCTTCACTGTTAGGAGTTAAGGGAGAAAATGAAAGGGACAAAGAGATGAGTGGAGAGATACTTTTCTCTTCAGCGACTCTGAAAAACTCTGTTTCTGCACTAGTGATGACATAACCAACAAATCATTAACCATAAATTTGTCTTTAACCTATTTTGGGATCTGTTTTTGTTGACAGAGTAAATTTGTTGCTCCACTGCTCAGCAGTAATCGATTCTTCCTCTACAGTTTACCATCACTCTCCCTCCATCCCAGATGACAAATATGTCTCATTTCAGGACTTTAGATGTTTGTTTACAAAGTCTTGACTGAAAGTCACCAAATGTCTTTTTTTCTCTGACGTCCTCTTTTCTCCAGACATCACAAGTAAACAAGATAAGTCATGTTGATTTCTATCTGTGATGTCTTTACAAGGCTTTGCTCGATCATCTCTTCGATTTGTAGCTCATTTCCTCTGCCTTGGCTGAAAGTCTTCATTTCTTTCTAATTTTCTCTCTCATTTGCAGCTTCCCCTCAAAGCATTTTTGTCTTCATATCTTCCACTTAAGTGGCTCTTTTCATTTTTCTGCTTTATGCTTCTGTCATCCTCTGCTTTTACTCTCGGGTCTCCTTGTCCTCATTAAGCCAAAATTGAAATCATTGCAATCTGTTTTTGTAACGCTCTCACATGAGACCGCATGAATGTACGTTGAGGAGTGGTTATGTAACTATTACTCATTTCTCTGAGTGCAGGTAAGTGGGAACAAAATGAAAAGGAAGAAGAGGAGGAGAACAGATGGATTCAGAATATGGGTCACATTTATATTTCTTTTCTCCTTTGTTCTTTATTTCTTCATTTCTTTGACGGCTCATTGGACCAACAGTACTCAAAATTCTGACCTGATGGTAACGACTGACATGTGCTTTGGATAGTGATACAAAGCTTTAATGACCTGAATTTAACAGCAGTAAAACACACCAACATTATATTCCATCAAGTATTTCTTCATTTGAATGAGTCAGCAAAATTCACATTTAACAAACTGAAGAAGCTGAGCTGATTGGCTAAACAAACACAAAAAACCGGTGAGTCGTAACAATTTATGAATCAATTCACCAGGATTTAGTTACCTATAAAGCCTTTAGGAACCCTTTAAACCCCTTTTAGTTAGGGAAGGTGTATGTTGCCATGGTAACGGGACTAAATACTGCTAGTGCTGTGCTCGTGGTGATTAACGTTGGTCTTTATTACAGTGAGGCATCATCTTTATTACAATAGAGTATATTGGTGATTAACACTGGTCTATTTTAATAGGCCACAACAGAGAGTACGGTCTTGACCTGCTACGAAATCTGCTAAAATCTGGTTTGTAAACTGGTCTGCTGCTGAGCAGGGATGGGTACCTTTCACATCTGAACTGGTACTGGAACTGATTCCCAGTACCTGTGGATCAGTAGCACAATGGTACCCATTTTCGGTACTTTTGTGTGTGAATATGCAATAATAAATGTTATTTCATTAAATAACCTTAAAACTTCTGAATTTTTAGATATTTATTTCTCAATTAGGGCTGCAGCAGTCAATTCTTTTTGTTCGAGTACTCTATCGATTCTTCTCCTGATTAATCAAGTGCTCTAATAAGAAATATTGCATTTTTTGATCAATTACTTTTGCTTCTTTTAAGAGAAGTAGTTCTAGACAAATGGGAAAAGAAGCTGGTCCCTTAAATGAACAACTTATACATTGAAGATTGGTAACTACTAATTCTCTAAAGAAAATAAATTTTACAAAGTGCAATGAAGTTCTGATGTAAATTTAAATTAATTACATTTAAAAGGACAGGAAGTTAAATAATGACATTAGATTATGTCATATTTGGGGTTTTAGGGATCCTCTCCCAGGAAATTTTTGGTGCCTACACTTTATTTCTTTCTTCTGTTGTTTTTTATTTTTATTTTCCAATTTGTCATTAAAGTAAAGGGACACTTACTCATTTTATACATCCTCTGCTTAAGATCAGATAAGATATACTTTAATGTCCCTGAGGGGAAATTTGCTTTGGGCAGTAGTGCAACGTACACAGCTCAGACATACACTGATGTACAGACATCAAGATTAGGAATAAAATACAGAGTCTGTAATACTATAGAAAGTGCCTGAGAGCATCCAACATCATATGAGTTCATATAATAAATACTGACAAATCCAACTTCCACACTGCAAGAAAAGCACTGAATATACTTTATGCATGAATGTAATATTCCACATTCTAGCAAGAATAAAGCTCCATCATTCACACAGAGGTCTGATGATGTCTGAAAGGTCAACCTTTAGATTACAGGAATATGGTCTGTTTTTCAAAGGGTGTTTTTTTTTTTGTTGTTGTTGTTTTTTTTTTGTTTTTTTTTTTGCACATTTTCGTTTGTGAGTTCATCCACCCAAAGATGTGACCTTTTTAGACCATCTACTGACACGAATCTTCAGGTGGTCTGGAATAACTAAACCAGAGAGCTGGGTTAGTTAAACAGCCTGTGTTGACTTTGCAGAGAGTGCATAGCTGGAGACTCCCACATAGATACATTTATGACAATGTGTATTTAAAACAATTAATTTAACTCAGGAGCATTTAATCCATAGTAGCATAAATCTGAATATGAGGGTACAACCAGCTTTAAGCTATGAAGGAGGCAGCAGGGGTGGAGGAGCTTTACCAGTAGCACCAGCATGTGCATCAACATTAAAGCAAGCAGGGATCAGTGAGAAGTATGTCATATTTAAATTGGCTGCTGTGTTGAGAGAGAGAGCTGTGATTGGCTGTAGGAGCTGGTAGGCAGTCATTAGTATCAGCTGATCATGGCTGAGCGTATGACTGCTGTGAATAAACGCCAAGCTTCATCAGTATTAGAATGAACTAGGGCAGAACGGTTCCAATTGCCATTATTTTAGCTCTTATTTTTATTTTTTTATGAAGAGGATCATCATTTTATGTCACTCCTTTTGATAAAATGATACTTGAATGTTTGCATAATGTGCATTAAATCTCTGCTGCTGCAAAAAACGAATGCATTAAACTGGTATATTGACACATTTTAAGTTAAAAAAAATATTGCAGCTTCTGCGATTTGTAAATTGCAGTGGGCAATATTGTGATTTAATCTTAAATTAGTGTTTGGCATTCATGGGCCAAGCCCAACACAGAGGCTGGGGAGCATGCTCAGAATAACTAGTCCTAGTTCCATAGTTAAAAACAAAAGTAAATCAGTCTCTAACAGCATAGTTTTGGTGTTTTTCTGACTGGGCTTGCATGTTTTCTGCATTTTAAAAGTCCAGTTTTCATTAGACTAACACAATAATGTGACTTTTTCTCTATGCATGCAAGCATACAGAGTTTATGAACAACACAGTGGATAAAAACAAACTGAATGCAAGCAACATTATGGAACAGTTTGATTTACTACACAGAAATCACAGCAGCTGTGCAAGGCTACAAAAAGTGCCCCCCCCCCCCAACCCCCCACAGCATGCGCACTTCAGGGAAATTTTCCTGAATATTTCCTCATGCATACTTACTGGCTCACCCCAACTTCATGCTGAAAATTTACTAGGCAGCTTGCAGGATTTTTTGTAAACTAGGGCGGACACTTTGCTGTTTGCTTTTGTACTTGCAGCCCTGAACATTTCTGAAGATTTCTGGTTTTTGAAGAGTTGTGGGTATGTTTGAAAGCCCTGTTTGCTGTTATGTGCTTGAAAAGACATGAAAAAGATCAGAATAAATGACATTTTAAGAGACAGGGCAGAAAAGAATTTAACAGTTTTCATGCATAAGTTTCAAGCTCCTCTTGTTAAATGATCATCTAATGTGATCTTTAATATGCCTCCGCACAAACCAACCTGATGCCATGCTATATATTTCTCTCTCCATAAATCTTCTTTCAGATACCATTCTGGTTTTCCTCTGAATAATCACCATAAGTGTGTGTGTGTGCTGACTTGACAGAGAGACAGTGAGAGCGGTGAAGCCAACAGAGGGGTGGCGGTGGATAATTTGTGCAGATTTGTCAGGGAGCATCCTGTTCTCTGTCACAAGTACACGGCGCTCTTCTGTCTCCTCTCCTGTCTGTTCATCTCCTGTTCTCTCGAGTCTTCTGTGACGCTCTTTTACTTTCCAGAAACCCTTCAAACCCTTTAGCTTCTGTCTACCTTCATCTAGCTGTCCATCCATCCATGCATCCATCCCTTCCTTGGCTGACGATGGTGTCGTGCAGAGAAGCAGTGAATAATTTATCAGGCTGGGTTGTTCTGCCCTGCCCTGCTCCCCACTTTTGGCTCGCTGCGGTGATGGAGAACATTTAGGGTGCACGCAAGCCACGCACACACGTTTACCAAGGACATGATCAATAACCTGCACAGCAGTGTTGAGTACACAAAGCATGTTGTTGGGTTTAACAGCAATGACTCCCTGAAACATGTGATTTAGACTGCTAGAGACACTTGAGAGGATGTGGGCACGCCTTGCACTATAAAGTACTTCCTGAACAGATAACGTGAAGACAAAATGTTTTTGTTGTTATCTGGTTTTATTGTCATCTTTTTTTCCCTGCATTTAGAGAAAAATTGACTTTAAAAACAACTTAAAATGATGAAAAAAATGGAAGAAAACTTAATCGGCTTCCTGCCTGTTTCAGGGTTGATTTTGAGATTCATTGATTTTTTTAAAGGTTTTAAAGGGAATGACACCTCCTAATCTGGTTGATCTCCTGCAGTTTTTTAGTCTAGTCAGAGCTCTTTGGTCGGCCAACCACTTCCTGGTAAAGATCGAGACTCAACAATAACAGTGACTGAGCTCTACTGCTCCTGAGCTGTGGATCAGATAACTTCTCCTCTTATGGATTGCTCGGTTGTTTGATACTTTCATGCCAATGCTGAAGACCAACTTTTTTGATACCCTCAGATCCAATCAGAGCTTAGCTTTCCCTGTTTGTTTAGATAGTTCAGCAATTATTTTATATTTTATATTTTAATAGAATTCTGTTTATGGCACTGATCATCAACTGGCGGCCCAGGGGCCATATCAGGCCCCCCAAAGCTTCCTGTCCGGCCCCCAGAAGCTCATTAGATTCAGAAAAGGAGGAAAAGAAGATCTTGTGGTTTTAAGAGTATTGCTTGGCTTTAAATGTCTGCAGCTGTTAAATCAATCCCATACATAATTAATATCACACTGACCACTGACACATGGTCCAGCTGAACCTTGGAGCCATATATGGGTGTGATGGTACATTTCCTGAAAAGTGCTCGCCTCCAAACCAGCTGTTTTCCCAGGATCATACTGGAGAGGGAAGTTGAGGAGTATGCCGACCGATTAATATATACCCATGTACATGCATACTTACTGGGGCACGACCGATATGGATTTTTGTGGGCTGATACTCATTTACGGAATAAAAAATTTGGGAATTTATCTGTATCTGACTGAAAGCTGTCTGATTTTGTTACGTTCTTACAGAATATACCTATGAAGATAAATCCAATATCACCATTGAGCTTCAAATATCAATAACTTTTGATCCATATCGCCCAGCCTTAGTCAACATGTTGATATGCCAACATGTTAGTCAACATTTGTGTTCTTCTTTGTCAGCAGTGGTTTTGGCCTTGGAACTCTCCCATGATGCCTTTGTTGCCCAGTGTCTTTCTGATGGTTGAGTCATGAACTCTGACCTTAACTGAGGCCAGTGAGGCCTGCAGGTCTTTGGATGTGGTTCTGGGTTCTTTTAGGACCTCCTGGATGAGTCATCATTTCACTCTTGGAGTCATTTTGGTTGGCTGACCACTCCTGGGAAGGTTCACCACTGTGCCCAGTTTTCTCCATTTGTGGGTAATGGCTCTGACCATGGTTCTCTTGAGTCCCAAAGCCTTAGAAATGTCTTTGTAACCTTTGCCAGACTGATAGATTCCTATCACCTTGTCTCTCAGTTGTTCTTGAATTTCTTTGGATGGTGGCATGATGCGTTTCTTTCTGAGATCTTGTAGCCTACTTCACTTTATCTGACAGCTTCTATTTAAGCGATTTCTGCATTCAACAAATCTGGAGGTAATCAGGCCTGGGTGTGGCCAGTGAAACTGAACTCAGCTTAGTTAGCTTGCTAGATGCAGACAAAATAAATGCAGCTTATTTCTGAGCTGGTAAACCCACAGTTTGGTCAGGTCTGCACTTTTGTGTAATTTTGGTTTTAGGATCGGTAAAAAGGCAACTCTCTCACATTCTGAATACAAAGCGTCTGACTGAAGCTCAGTGTCTACCAGCTCAGCTGCTGACATTTAAGATTGGACAGGCCTGTCATGTGTAGTTATGCTTATGAAGCCACAATTTAGGCATATCCTGACCCGACAATGCTGGCATCTTTAAATGAAAGAAGAAGCTGCGACTCCCATCTCTCATCTTTCCACTTCTGCCCACTTCACGGCCTTCTAGCTGACCCCTGAGCCACAAAGATTCTACTCAGCCAGTGCCAGAGTCTGAAACCTAAAACATCATAACTTACAATGCAGCGCTTGTCTTAAAATGCTCATAATTTTTACAAAGGGAAAAAGCTCACGAGTTAGAGTCAGGAGTGACTTCTTTCATCCAGTCTTTGATGCTTTGAAAATAATACTTAGATGTTCATGTGCCGTCTGACTGACTGCTGATTAAAGGCTGTATTTTCCTGCTCTGGATTAATGAACAATAGTCTGCTTCACCAAGCTTTTCTTTTTATTTCAATCAAGGCTTTTTTCAGCCAGTAGTTACAGCCTACCGGTAAAATGCTTTGGGAGGTCTTTGACTCAATAAAAGGGATTCATAAAGTTTTCCTGGCTCAGTCTGATGCATGTTCTGAGCCACACAAACGTGCTTTCAGTGGTTGGTGGTAGACTACACACAGATGCTGAGCGGAGTACAGAGCCATGTCGTTGTATTTCCCTGATAAATGAAAGGCTTGGTGATGTTTTGCCACATGGTATGGGTTGTGAACTGCAGGAGAATATTGAACATCTGTGTTTATTAGGGGTGTAATGGTAGGGAAAAGTTTCGGTTCAGTACGTACCTCGGTTTTGAAGTCACGTTTGGTATGTTTTCGGTACGGTAATTAAAGTGAATAAAAAACTTTTTTTTAAAGTGTATTAAATTGTATAAAAATAAAGAGGCTGAATAAATTTCATTTAAATTATTAATAATGCTGCAACCTCCTTCCAAAAGGTCTTCAGTTAAAAATAATATTAATTAATAAATGCATTTTTTGATTACTAGGTTATTTTATTGATATATTGACATATATATACGCATTCTTTAAACACTAACATTTCCCAGCCAACTTGAACGCATCATCATATAATCATAGAACATGACGAGATGGAGATGTTTTTAAGCTAAATGCAAAGCCAGAACCACTCTCCAGACCTGGCTGCTGCACTGTGTCACTCTGCCCAGTGGTTTACTCAAGAAATAGTTTGGAGTATTTGCTTCATGTGTCGTAATGTTACATAATTATACATTATTATTTCATAGCGTGGTGAATGTGCAGGTCACAACTTGTCCTTGAGAGCGTTTTGGAGTTGTTGGATTGTGTATTTGATGAGTTTGATGAGGGAAAGCCAAATTCCGTCTGCTAATATAGCGTTCACGGTGCAGCTGGCTTAACGGTCCCCCAGATCTAGAAACAGCTTGCACCAACAACTAAAGGAAACAAACCTATTACTAAGACTATAGGTATTATGGCAATGGGCGAATTTGCCAAAATGTTGAAGTATCCCTTTAAGTCCTCAACTATCATCCCTGTCCCAAAAAAGACTCCCATCAGCAGCCTAAACGATTTCCGGCCAACTGCTCTCACTCCAGTCATAGGCTACGTTCACACTGCAGTTAAAAGTGACCTGAATCTGACTTTTTTGCTCACATGTGACTCATATCTGATTTTTTCTGACAGTGTGAACAGCGCAAGTCACATTGAATCTGACCGTTTCAAATCAGATTCAGGCCACTTTCGTATGTGGTTCTACATCAGATACGTATCTGATCTTTTGGAAGTTGACTGCAGTGTGAGCAGGCAAATAAAAAAAAATCAGATCTGGGAAAAGATCAGAATTGAGCATTAAGGTCTGCAGTATGAATGCAGCCTTAATGAAGTGCTTCGAGAAACTGATCAGAAGCCACATCATCCAAGGACTTCCACCCACGTTTGACCCTCAACAGTTCGCATATAGGGGAAACAGATCAACAGAGGACGCCATAGCCACAGCCCTCCACAACACCCTGACCCACATAGAACAAAAAAACTGTTATGCCAGGCTTCCTTTCATTGACTTCAGCTCGGCATTTAACACAATCATCCCTAGCAGACTGGTATCGAAACTAAACAACCTCAGCCTCCTACACTCCACCTGCCTCTTGATTAAGGACTTCCTCAGCGACCGACCACAGAGAGTCAGAGTAGGACCCCGCTTTTCCACAGCACTGACCCTCAACACCGGCTCCCCACAAGGATGTGTACTGAGCCCCCTGCTTTGCACTCTCTACACACATGACTGTACGCCCACCCACCCGGGCAACTCCAGTGTGAAGTTCGCAGACAACACGACAGTGGTCGGGCTCATCTCAGAGGGAGATGATTCTGCGTACAGGGATGAGGTCAAAAAACTGTCATCATGGTGCAGCATCAACCCTGTCCTCAACACAACTAAGACTAAAGAAATGATACTGGACTTCAGGAGAAGCAGATCAGACCCTCAGCCCATACACATTAACGGGGACTGTGTGGAGAGGGTCTCGGACTTTAAATTCCTGGGCCTGCACCTGAATGATGACCTAACCTGGAAAACCAACACCACAGCGCTGATCAAAAAGGCACAGCAGCAACTCCACTTCCTGAAGAGCAACGCCCCGGCCAAGGAGCTGCTGGGGTCTTTTTACAGATGCTCCATTGAAAGTGTACTGGCATACTGCATCCCAGTGTGGTTCTCCAGCTGCACTGCTCAGGACACGACAGCTCTCCAGAGGGTCATCAACACAACACAGAAAACCACAGGCTGTGCTCTCCTCTCCTTAGAGGAGCTGTTCAGGTCCCGCTGCCACAGGAAGGTCCTGGGGCATCCTGAAGGACTCATCCCACCCAGCACATCACCTGTTCCAACTGCTACCCTCAGGAAGACGGTTCAGGACAATAAGAACCAAAACTAACAGACTGAAAAACAGCACCTATCCCAGAGCAGTTTCAATATTTAATGAGAAACTGCTCAAGCCCTGAATGGAACTGCAAAAACAATTTCATTGTACGTTCTACAATGACAGTAAAATGAATGAATGGATGAATCTGTTCGATACTCCTAATAAATAGTATCTGTTTAGCACCAGTATTTGAAAAAACCCAAGGGTTTACTAGATGGGAAGTTATACACTTATGAACATAGATATAAAATGTAAAAGTGGTACAGAGTATTGTGTTTTTCTGTATCTAGAGCACATGTTGATAGAAAAACTGACAAAGCTTGAACAATGAATCTCTTTTTAGAGGTTTGTTTTTAGGATAATCAGTCTCTTATGAGAATGAAGACGAGGGTTTTCTAATGTAAAAACCAGTCTTTGGAAGTCTCCACTCTGAGTGTGTGTGAGAATGAAAGTCATGACGGAGTGGTGTATGACACCCAGCTGTCAGATTCCATGAGGGTGCCCCCTCGCTGGGTGATGTAAAATGAACAGAGGAGACGTGTTTCATAATTTTCAGGAATGTTCCATGTTAGAACGACAGGCTGTCTCCTCTCTCTCCTCAGCCTGCTTCAACATTCTGACAGTCAAATGCATAAATACTCGCATCTTTTCTGTTTTTGCTTTCTAGGACAACATGTTTCCATTTTATAAACAGCATGTTCTTGGACTGCAGAGTTGTACAACTTTCATCTGTTTCTATTTTCAGCTCTTTATATGCTGCTGCTACCTGTACCTGTTACTAATGTGTGAGACTTTTTTTATGATTAACTTCGATCTGTTTTTGTGTTTGTTTTTCACCCTCATAGGTGTACCAGGGGCTTGATATCATAACCAATAAGGTGACAGCAGAGGAGCGCGCCCAGTGCAGACATCACATGATCGGCTTTGTGGACCCGTTGGTAAGCAGCTACATGGTTGGGGACTTCAGAAACAAAGCCTTGGCTCTGATATCCTTTCCTGGAAACGTGTTTGGCAGGGGACGGATTGTTTTGTAACACCTCTTTCCACATGTTGCTATCACTGCTTTCACATCTTCCCCTTGGGTAATTAAGTGGTAACTGCAGGGGAAGAATTCAGTTGGTTTGACTTTTACTAATTGGTCTGGAGTTGTGTGCATGTGTGTAGAAGATCGACTGCACTCCGGTTCTGTCTGTGTCTTCTGCTGCAGATGCTACACTGAAATTGAGGAGCGAGATCACTGGAGACGATATTTATAGAGGAGTCAGTGTCTGTAATGCGTCTCCACAGTCACACGCAAACACTCCGGGTAGTCACACCCTCCCGCAGACGCCGGCCGTCACACAGATGTGCAGAGAGGAGGCGATAACTAGAGGGGGTATTAATAGCATGGACACACATTTTCCCCTCACCGCACACACATTTACTAGTGCGGTGAGGGGATGCGGTATCTCCAAGAATAGGCTCAGTGCAGTGCGAGCCTTCTGGTGGGAAGGAGAGAGAGAAATGGAAAGAGATGAATACAGATTAGATGGGACAGACAGTGTGGAGGAATTATAAACTGAAACGGGAGAGAGAGAGAGAGAGAGACGATGGAAGGAAGAGGAGGGGAGCTTGTCGGTTGCAGTAGAAGTTTAAAGACGCACCCCCCTAATGGCACATTATCAGCCCTCACTTTTTCATTCAAAATGCCACTCACATAAAACAGCCCCCCTAAACCCCTCCTCTGTCTTTCCTTTATTGCTCTCAATCATCCGGCCCTCCTTCTGTTTGCCCTCCCATGATTCTCGTCACCGCTCAGCAGCGATCACACTGGCTCTCTTTTCTCATCCCCTTTAAACACAGACATGCATCTCTCTCATGTGTATGTGTGTCGGGGAGGAGAGTGCGGCGGGCTGATGGGCTTTCATCCTGTTTGAGTAGTTATTCGATTATCACTGAGCAAAGACGGCGGGCGTGAGAGGAGGAGAGAGAAAAGAAAGGTGCAAGATGAGAAAAGATGCGACAGAAAAAAAAAGAGGAGGAAGGTGTGGCATTGCTGATGTCTTTTTAAAATTCCAGTATTGATGTTTTTGGTTGATTTTGGAGGTGAACCAAACTGAGAGGCTGATATTGAGTTTTTGATGAATGGCCAGTATTGACTGTTTGCTGCAGCTGATGATTAATTCATTATAAATGATCAGTTTTCTCCTTTACTCAAACAGTCAATAAGATTTCGGAGACTTTTTCGAAAACATACTGCAAAATCTCATGCTTGTTATTATTTCCTTACTGGATGCTTTACCTACTAATACTTAAAAGTCCTCATACACTAATTCAACAATATTTTTTAACCCTTAAATGGGGGGGGGGGGTCACTAAGAGGGGTCGCCAGATGCCTTAAAAAAACCTACGAATATTTTTGAAATGATTTCAAACTGTATATTTTGCACATTTTTATAGAAATATACACATAAAATTAGATAAATGTAAATAAAAACATGCTAATGTTTATTGATGATATCAGTGATAACTGTTACTATTACTGGGTTCTAATGTTGCAGTATTTATGTCACTTTTCAACAATTTTCCTGCCAGTTTGACCACTGTTATTTTCCACTTTCCATCAGTTTTGTGCAATTTGTGCCAGATTTGTGCTTCTTCATACCAGTTTTTTGCCCCTTTACAGGATTTTTTTTTTACACATTTGTACCACTTTAACCCCATTTTGTTCACATTTTTATCCCATTTATTACAATTTCTGCCCATTTCTTCCAATTTAAGTGGCAATATTGCCACTTTTAACCCCTTTTACCACTTTCCATTCTTGAAAATATAGTTAGTATTCCAAAGCAAGCTCAGGTCTCAGGAGCTTAAAACGATTTAGCCAGCTTATTGAATTTTCTTATTTCTAATAAATATATAACTCCATATTTAAAAAGCTGAAATACTCAGCTCTTCTTCCGTGAGATATTTTTTCACTTGGCCCTTTTTACATCATTTTTTTTTTAGATTCTGAAACAAATTAAATTGAAATGTAGGTAGAATGTATGTGTGTAGTACAACAACATAAGGAAAATAATCTTGAAACTGCATTGTTGACTTAAATGAGTCAAAATTGTTTTCTAGTTTAATATGTGACTGTGTGCTTCCTTTTCTCTGATGAATCGGACGTTGATGGAGCTTTTATAATGACATTTGCAGATGAATAGCATGAATGAAAACATTTGAATGCTTTGATATAAAAGCGGTAAAAATCAACTATAGGTGAGTTATCCTTAAGTCCATTTGGTTCAAATGTCCCTCCATCAGTTTCTTCTTTAACACACTCCGACATAGAGGACATGAGGAGCAGCAACAAACTGCCTATTGTTGTTGGAGGGACGAACTATTACATCGAGTCTCTGCTGTGGAAGGTCCTGCTGGATACCGGGGTGAGTGCAGTAAATGTTCATCTTTAATACTCCTCAGTAATCTCCTGTGCCTCTGAAATGATTCATCTCTGTTCATACTTCATCATATTCTTTACTTCATGTCATTTTATGAATAAAAACAAGCTTTAGAAAAGGATACAGTGTATCCTGATTGACAATTCCATAGATGTACAGAAAGAAAATAAAAAATATTTATATAACAAACATAAATAAAGATTGCCTAGAGTGTATTCTGGTTTTTCCTTTCTGCATCTTTTGCATGTTTTTTGTCACCCAGAGTCGTGTTCTATGTATAAAAGACTATAGAGGAAGCATTTGTCCTCACTAAAATACTGATGATGTGTGTTTTACAGCAGGAGAATGAGGAGCCAGGGAATGGAGGAGATGGTGCTGCAGAGAGGAAGTTGGAGCTAGAAAAACTGGGAGGAGCTGAGTTACATAAACGGCTGACGGAGGTGGACCCAAAGATGGCCGCCATGTTGCACCCCAATGACAAACGCAAGATAGCCAGGTGAGAACCGTGGGTGTGAGTATACAACGTCTAGTAAACATGTTTTAGTGTTAGAAATCTTATTTTCTGGAGAACTGTGATTGTGGTCAAAGTTTACTTTAAGGGTCATGTGTGAATCTCAGACTAAACTTGCAACTTAAGAGACAAATGTCTGTCTCTAATGTGATCTCAGTTTTAACCTTAATGCCACTGGACAACCCTTCATAGACTTTATGGTGTCAGAAGTAGAGTGCATGATTTGAGGGATCCACATGAACTTTAGATGGTGTTAAACTGAGCAACTGCACACTCTTTCATTTCATCACACATTGCCTTGAAACAAGAAGCACCTCTAAATAATGAGAAGCCTCTGCATGTATAAATCTGTTTTTTCACATATAACAGAAGCAGAAAACATCATGGAATAACCATTCTAATACTTTGTATTTGACAGAAAACCACAAGCATCTCTTCAAACTTATTGAAATTAACCATAAAGTCGTAGGCTGCCATGGCAAGTTTCACCACAACTCAACATTTTCTTATCACGTCTGTGCCTGCTTTGTTAAAATGTGGTCTTTTATAAATCCATATCTAATTGAAAACTGATTAAATTTAGCCTACCTTTACTTACATTAAACAGGGACTGGACAATTACGCCCTCCACATCACCGTGTTTACTATGAACTCTAGATAAGCCCTCAATAACATCTAAAGATACGTGTTCTCATGGAAAATGCTTAATTTTCTATTAAAAAGCCTAGAGCCCTCATGCACTTGATGATTTTAGAACACTAAAAACCCACTAACGTACTTACCTTTGGGCACTTATCTAAGTTTATTTTTTCTGTTTGTTGTTAATGTCCATTACTTCAGCCTTTCAGTAGCGATGTTATCATTGCATTAAAATGCTGTACAGCCCTGTTGTTTTTAATGCAGTGATACTGGATTTGTTATTTTTCTTCAAGCATCCCATCAGCCTAGGCAGTGTTGAATTTAATTATGTACCAGGGAAGGCCACAATCAGCTTTGCTTTTTTTCATGGCTTAAAAAAAAAAACAAAAAAAACTTGCTTCAACCAAAGTAAAAGCAGACATACTGGCTTTGTGATTTAGTCCACACAACACTGCATTTCATATTTGATTGTAGACCTTAATATTTGTTCCTTATAACAGCCCCCTTGTCTTTTTAAGAACAGGCATGGTATAACAGCACTTTAATATGATATGCTCTATAGCAGTGGTTCTCAACCTTCTGCGACCCCCAAAATAAAGGTGCCAGAGACCCCCACTGTACCTGAGGGTGGTTGAACACAGCCATGAACATCAAGTATAGTCATCTGCAGACAAGGCGGCCCATAAGGGGGGATAAATAGGAGAGCTTACTGGGGGACCGTAGAGGTCAGCAAAATCATGGTCAGTTGTTAAAGGGATACTTCAACATTTTGGCATATTTGCCAAAATGTCTTGTAATGTTACATAATTATTTCATAGCGTGGTGAATGTGCAGGTCACAACTTGTCCACGAGAGCGTTTTGGAGTTGTTGGATTGTGTATTTGATGAGTTTGATGAGGGAAAGCCAAATTCCGTCTGCTAACATGGCGTTCACGGTGCAGCTGGCTTAACGGTCCCCCAGATCTAGAAACAGCTTGCACCGACAACTAAAGGAAACAAACCTATTACTAAGACTAGGGATTATGGCAATGGGCAAATTTGCCAAAATGTTGAAGTATCCCTTTAAGCTGTGATATCCATGTTTTATATTAAACCTAAACAATGACCACTCTTATCAAGAAAACAAAGATTTTTTTGCATTCTTTTGTGTCTTAGTAAACAGCTTTCTTAGAAATGTAAACCCTCTTTCTTAAAAATGGAACAAAATGGCTTAAAAATAATTCAAACGGGTGGAAAAGGTGGCGAGATTGGATTTTGAAAGTAGGAGAAATGGGTTAGTAGTTGCAAAACTTAGATGAAAGTAGCAAGAAAATGCCATCAGTGGGTTTAAGTGGCAAAAATGGGCAAAAAGGTGGAAAAAGGGGTTGAAAAAGTGGTTTCATTTGGCAAAACCAGTTGGAATATATGGTGCAACGGCATGAAAAATTGGTTTAAATTGGCAAAAAATGATTAAATGAGCAAGTAAAATAGGCAGAAATTGACAGAAATTGGTTAAACTGGCAAAAATGGGCATAACAACTGGTAAGATGTGGGCAAAATGTGCAAAAAATGGCACAAAAGTAGTAAAAACAGGTTAGTAGAGGCAATATTGGGTTAATAGAGGCAAAAATGGGCAGAGAGTGGCAAGAATCTGTTTAGAAGTGGCAAAGGCAGGCAGAAAAAAATGTTGGAAAGGGTTTAAAATTAGTAAAAAATGGGTTTCAAGTTGTAAAAATTGCTAAATTGGTTGGAAAAAGAGATGAAAACCCATATCTAAACAAAATCTCCTATTTAAACATGTGAAATTAGCGTAAAGCGTTGGTTTAGGCAGGCCGCAGAGTCCAGTTCTGCTAGCCCTTGTCAGCAGATTTGCTTTTAATCATGCTATTGGCTAATCAGACTCAAGCTATCACATTTAAACTGATCTAACCTGGCCATGCTTTGCTGCTCCCTCTGCAAGCCACTTTCTACAACCCTCCTCCACCCCAGGTCCTCCTTCCCAGAACAGCCACATATGAATAACAGCAAGTCTACAACTGCTAATGAGGTCAAACTATTTATGACCACAAATCATGTTGTACAAATTGCTAAGGCACGCCAAGACTTAGCGTTTGCCTTGCC
This sequence comes from Cheilinus undulatus, assembly GCF_018320785.1. NCBI lineage: Eukaryota > Metazoa > Chordata > Actinopteri > Labriformes > Labridae > Cheilinus > Cheilinus undulatus. Next base: position 44,984,627 of record NC_054880.1, read on the forward strand.
TCACCGTTGGGGAACCCCTGCTCTATTGCGTTAATGAATGGTGTTGTATTCTCAGAGTTTTTACATGAATGTTTCACTGCATTAGGAGTTTCCTCAGGTTTTATCTGACCTGAAGGGCCCTTGCTCTGTCTCAGGCTGACAGTCATGATGCACAGTCTCCACCCCATACATGCAGACCAGAGAGTTTTTACCCACACACGTACAAACTTACAGGCTCGAGGCTGGATGAGTAGCAGTCTGCACGCTCAGGTCTTCTGTGTTAGCAGGTGAGGTTACCCTACTCTTCTGGATGACAGCAGATGACAGGAATCATCTTTTTTTTTTTTAACCTCGGAGAGCCGTGGGGTGCCAAATTGAAGGTGGTTTGATTTTAATCTCACCATTGAGTGTGTTGGTGTAGCCCTGACTAAAGGCTAACTGTGGGATGTGTAGGAAAAGACTGATAAAAACAGCAGTTTCATACATGGATATATCACATTTTCTATGTATCTTCACTTTACATGTGAATTCCTTGTCTTTTATTTGTTGTTGCTACCATGGTTGTCAGTTATACTTCACAAAATTTATTCCAAAGAAGGGATGGAGACTTTAATTTACACAAGATTTAACAGATGAGTGTATGGTTGATTCATCTCATGTACAGTGCCTATAAAAAGACTTCCCCCCCCTAGGATGTTTAACTCTTTCATTGACATAATGCAAATTAAACAAAAGCATGTAGAATAAGTGAATGAAAAAATATTTACCCCTTCAAGTCAGTATTTATAGAATCACCTTTGACTGCTATCACAGCTCTGAGTCTGTGTGGATAGGCCTCAGTCAGGCTTAAATATCTGGAATTTTACTCCATTCTTTGCAAAACTGCTCAAGTTCTGTCAGGTTGCATGGGGATCAGTGTGAACAGCCCTTTCCAGGTCCAGCTGCACGTTCTCTATTGGATTGAGGTGTGGGCTTGGACTCGGCCCCTCCAGAACATTCTCCTTGTTGTCTTCAAATCATCCCTGTGTAGCTTTCTCTGTATGCTTCAGGTCATTGTCTGGTTGGAAAAGAAATCTTCTCCCAAGCCGTAGTTCTCTTTCAGACTGTTTAAGATTGTCTTCCAGGATTTTCCTATATCATGCTGGTTTTATTTTACCCTCTACCTCTACAAGCCTTCTAAGAAGCATCCCCACAGCATGATGCTGGCACCACCATGCTCCACAGTGGGGATGGTGTGTTTGGTGTCTTGTCTGATGTCTGGTATGGTCTCATCAGACCAAAGAACTTTCTTCCTCTTGACCATGGAGTCTCCCACAGTCCTTTTGGTGAACTCTAGTCCAGACTGAATCTGAGTTTTCTTCATCAGTGTCTTTCTCTTTGCCACTCTCCCATAAAGCTCTGACTGGTGAAGAACCCGGCCAACAGCTGTTGTCTGCAGAGTCTCTCCCATCTCAGCTGCTGAAGCTTGGAGCTCCTTCAGAGTAGTCATAGGTGTCTTGGTGTCCTCTCTCACTAGTCTCCTTCTTGCATGCTCACTCAGTTTGTGAGGACGGTCTGATCTAGGCAGATTTACACATGTGACTTATTCCTTCCATTTCTAAATGATGGATTTATCTGAACACTGGGATTTTAAGAGCCTTGGAACTATTTTGGCTGATACTTTTTTGAATAACCTTTTCTCTGAGTTGCTTAGTGTTCTTTTGTTTCCATGGTGTAATGGTTGCCAGAAGTACTGATTGTGACTGGACCGTTTAGACACAGGTGTCTTTATACTAAAATCACTTGGACACATTCACTAAACTCAGGTGATTCTTGTTATTTACAGGAGCCTTCAAATCCATGAGGAGACAGGGGTCCCGCACAGTCGCTGGCTGGAGGAGCAGAGGGGGCAGGAGGGGGGTGATGGGCTGGGGGGGCCCCTGAGATTCTCAGATCCCTGCATCTTCTGGCTGCACTCTGAAATGGACGGTAAGGAGGGATGATTGAATGTTTTTTTCATTGCTATTTCATTAAAACAACAAAAATTGTAGTGTTTACACAGGCTCTTCACTGCAGCATGAAATATCTGTTTATCTTTTTCTGCTGCTGCACCTGTTTGATTTCTTTCTTTCTGCTCCTTTGCAGTTCTCGACAAGCGACTGGATGCTCGAGTGGATGACATGTTGTCTGCAGGGCTGATAGATGAGCTTAGAGACTTCCATGTTCGCTACAATCAGCAGAAAGTCCAGGACAACAGGTAGGTGAGAACTTTATAAGATTTTATCCATGTACCATCAACTTGTAGACTTTCTAGTTGCCTTCATTACCCTCAATGCAGTGTGACTGCTGACAGTCTGGTAAATGTTTGGGCTGATTTTCAAACTTGTCTAAATCCTCAAGAATAAAAAAATGAATGGCCTTGTGTGACATCACTTGAGGTGGTGAAGTAGTCTTCCTGCATGGCTTCATCCCTGGAGCCACATAAGACATAATACGGTTTTATTGAAGCTTTTCTCCTTCAACCTGTTTACAGACTTCATGTGTAAAATTAGCACATTCTTTTTAAACACCCATGGTCCAATGTTGAATTATCCTCGCTACACACAGCCAAGAAATGCTGCCTACACAAGGCATGTGTTGCCAGAAATTCATTTTTCTACCTTTTCTTAAACCAAAATATCAACTGTAAACACCTAAAACATACTGAGTGGGATGAGAAGCCTGTTATTTGTGCTAAAAGCGTATGTAGTACTTGGCTTCAGCCCTGTCGTCATTGCTTTTGAACGTTACAAGCACGTCTTGGGGTTCAGTGTCTGCAACAAGTGAAAGATCACATTCTCATCCTCCTATCTAAATTAACGATCCAGACATTCAGTCTGGTACAGACTTAGCTCCCTTCTTCTGTCTAACTGGAGCAATGAAAGTAAACTGAACTCGGTCAAACAGCTATCCAGTTATTTATTCCTCCCTCGCCGTCTGACAGATCACTCTGTTCTGTACTCTGTCGTTTCCCAAAGGCCTGGAGACCAATTTAGATACAGCCTGCACTGCTGCGACTTCAGCTCAGATGGGACTGATATGTCTTTAGGATGACCAGTGATTATTAATAATTGCAGAGATAAGCCCTCCTCATAGGACATAAGCACTACCAGGGGAGGCTGGGGATTGGTGCTTATTACCTCAGGGCCTCAGACACACTGAATTGATGTCCTTTGGCCTGAGAACAAGTATTACAGTGTGATGTTGTCTGTAAAAGATGCTGTTTGACAATAGGGTTAACATGAGCAGGACTGATGTGCTGTCTAGCTCACAGTTTCCACTTTTTCTGACACTTCTTTGGCAATTACCACATTAGTGTTTTTTTTCTGCTTAATCAATACAAAAGTCTAAGAAATGTAAATTTAAATCCAAACTAGATGACTTTAGACAAGCTAAGAAAAACCCTAAACGGTGCCTGAAAGCCTAGTAGCTGTGTCATTTACCCTATTCCGTGTCTTGGCCAGGAGCTGTGGATCGAACACACAACCTACCAAAAGGCCAAAAGGCGACTGGCTCTACCTACTGAGCAAAAAGTCGCCCCAAAGACTCCCCAGGCCAGCAGCTAAGGATGTTTTCTAAGCGTCTTTTCCCTCATCCGGCTAAACACTCATTTGAATTTTGTTTATCGACTAGTCTAAAAAGGAAAAAAATCCTTAGAAAACAGTCAAATTCCTAAGGCCGGCCGTACACTACAGGATTTTAAGCCCAATTTTATGCAAGATTTGCCTCCCCCAGTGGTGGTGGGGGCATTTCCTGAGTGGAGCCTCTTCACAAGCGATAATTTGTCTGAATAATCCTCAAGTGTGTGGTGTCAACTAAAGAATTTAACGTGGTCGTAGCCTCCAAGTCCTGAATCGTAAATATCAAACATGTTAGATATTTATGATTCCAGGTCATAGTGCGTCTGAAGAAGTACCCACAACAACCAATGAGAGCGAGCAGACGATGTACCGTCAACAGATGAATTATATGTACTTTCACCACTAACAACCATAAACGCTAACCTTGCAAAGCAGATGGATACGCCCTTTTCTGTGTTTCTCACTGGTGAATCCATCTTACAAAGCTCCCGTCTGAACTGTTTGGGCCTGGTTAGAAAGTGACAGGACCATTTAGCAACGAGGGGCAGTACTTTCAGGCACGGCGGAGTCGTGACGTAAGCAGCAACAAGAGGCCGTTGCAGTTATGGCGGAAGAGGTTAGCGTAGATGCTGCTAAAGTGTGTTTCACACATCCATCTGGGAAGGCTTGAATAGGAAACGTTTGAGAAAAGGCAGAGGCTTTGAAAAAAACTCGGAATGTGATTGGATGAACGTTCTGTCTATCACATCTCTACGGGCCAATCAGAGCAACAAAACATGTGATGTAGCAGTTACCGAGCTGTGCATGTGCCGCTACTAAGGTATAACATGAAACATGGCGACTGTAGACATGTAAGTACTCGACTTTTGTAGTTTTTGTAAAGAAAACAAGTCACTGCTTTTCTTTGTTCTTCTTTTAACAAAGAAATGTTGTCAAGTTCTGATAAAACTGGCGCTTTAGCAGCATCCACGCTAATCTCTTTCTCCATAACTGCACCAGCTCTTGCTGCTGCTTGTCAACGTCACCACTCTGCTGCGCCTGAAAGTACTGCCCCTCGTCTCTGATTGGTCCTGTCACTTTCTAACCCAAACATTTCAGACAGGAGCTTAACAAGTTGGATTTGCCCGTGAAAAACAAGGAAACGGGCGTATCCATCTGCTTTGCAAGGTAAGCTAAAGTGCCAGTTTGTTCAGAACTTGACGACATTTCTTCATTAAAAGAACAAAGAACAGCAGTGAGTTGTTTTCTTTTCAAAAACCACAAAAGTGGTGTACTGACATGTCTACAGTTGCCATGGTTCATGTTATGCAGGTCTCTATGGAGTTTACTGCTCAGTAGCGGCTGTGCACGTGTTTTGTTGCTCTGATTGGCCTGTAAAGATGTGACAGACATATCATTAATCCAATCACCCTCCTAGTTTTTTTTTTTTTCAAAGGCTCTTTCCCTTCCCAAATGCCACCTATGGGACTTTTACAAATCAAACAAATCCATCTGGCGTGCCAGGTTACATAAACACAGCCTTAACTTTATTCCCGTCAGGATTTCATCCTGACTCTTTCCCTTGTTTTAGGATTTTTGCACCTGTAATGCATGCCAGGGCAGCCTGTTGTGGAGGGACAGACATCTGTGTTTGTTTTTGTTCTTTCTGAAGTTACGTGATCATGTGAGGTCTTTGGCAGGTTGGCAGGTGTGTGCTCTCCAGTGATCTGACAGTCTGGCTGAGTTATCTAGTGTGATCGTTCAGAGGGTAAAAGATGAAAAATTGTTTGAAATTTTCCTCATATCAGTGGTCTCCCACGTCTTTAAAATCATTTCAGATTAAAACATCATCTAGTGTGTGGCTGGCATAACAGGGTCACTGTGTTAGTTGGTGTGATGTGAGCCTGATATACTCTCTACAGCGTGGCTAACATTGAAAGCTAGCTCCACCAGGCTTTTTTCCTCTTTGCAGTTTAATATTGTGCTTTGATATGTGGATTCTTTTCACTTCAGTTTAGTAGTAATACATGAGTTTAACCTTCCACAGCCTACATGCCACTTTATTTCCATGTACTGCTCTAAAAATTGTCATACCGCACTGTTTTCACTACACGCTAACCTCTAAGACACCGCTGAGCTTCTTATATTTATGACCAGTGAAGTGCCGTGGGAAAGCTAAGGCAACAGCTATTAACTGAAGCTACAGCGGCCTCTAGTGGTCGGAGGTTCATTACAGTTTAAAAGAGTATTAAAGACCGGGATTTCAAGCCAGGCAGCACAGCAGGGGTTAGGGTCAGGGCCTTTCTGTGCAGAGTTTGCAGCTTCCTCCCACTACCAAAACATGCTCATTAGGTTAGTTGGTGACTCTAAATTGGCCGTAGGTGTGAGTGTGAGCATGCCTGGTTGCCTGTCTCTGTATGTCAGCCCTGTGATTGACTGGTGACCAGTCCAAGGTGTACCCCGCCTCTCACCCAGTGACAGCTGGGATTGGCTCCAGACCTCTACTACCAAGCCTGTGTTCATATAGAATGATAGGTAATTAGGTTAACCGACTCATAAATCTCGCGCTGGCTAATTTGATAAACAAATTTAACCATTTAAACTGCTTGCATCCCTACTAGCATCATCTATTTTTAACAGCTTTTCACCCTCATTAGCCCATAATCCTCATTTAAATAAAACTATCTGCAACTATGGCACCACAATGACATAAACCAGCCCTATTTAAAGAAGGGATTGTACATTAACATATGGTTCTCACTAATAGATAGAGTAATGGAGCACTGCTGTGGGTGTCTCTTGGCTGCACATATTGGTGGTGTGTGTCTGTGATGGGTGTGGCTGCAGCCAGTTGATGCATTGGTGGAGTCATGCCCAGGAAGCTGCCAATTCCCTTCTTTCCTCTCTCCTTCCTTCATCACCCCATTCCACCTCACCGCAGCAGCCTCCTCCTCCTCCTCCTCCTCCCTCTGCATCCTCTCCGTTTCTGTCTCTCTCTATCTCTGCCACTATTGCCCTCTCAGCAATCTGATCACCCCAGCACTTTACCCCCTCCTCCTCCTCCTTTTTCTGTCTGTCTTTCTCTCCTCTCTCCCCCGGTGTCTCCATCCCTTGCTTGCTGCTGTGGCCAGACATCAAGGTCAAATCTCTCCCTCCCTTTCTTCCTCCCCTCTTTCTTTTCTGCCCCTCCATTGACTCTACATTTCCTGTTCTCTGTTGCTATTCTCAAATTTCTGTCTCTGCCCGTCTAGCCAGATTTATTTTTGCTATTTCCTCCTCTTGTTTCTGTTAAAAGTGTAATTCATTGAACAAAAGAAGTCTTTATTTTTGACATGTTTGTTCTTCCATGTTTTATAAAGTAAAAACTGCACGCCCTTAAATAAATCTAACTCAGACTGTTTAAGAACAGCACAGCTCAGACACTGGAATTAATTCTAAGCAAAACAAAAATGTAACACTTGCTTAACTGTATAGTATATTAAAACTTAACACTACAGGTTAATAAACTCTTTAAGTGTTGTTAATTCAATCAAGTCTACACTGAAAATATCCTCAGTGTTAATTCAGCTCCTGTCATGTTACATGCAACACTTTCCCTGAGTTTATGTTATCATCGTGGGTGTCAGGTTCTCCTAATAGTTAATTTTGTAACACTTATTTTCTGACACATTTAAGAGTTCATCAGCACTCAGTTATTCTTTCAAGGAGACAGGTTTTTTTTTTTTGTATTGAATGTTTTATCATCTGATGCATTACAATCCATCTCAAAGGTCCTCAACTTTACCTTTAACACCGAGGCACATTCAATTATTCACACATCCACATGCAAGAATGGGGCAGACTAATACTGGTGTGCTGTAATTATATGGTTCTGTGATTGTCTTTACACAGTAACCATACCACCACCACAGGTGGGACGTCACTAACTCAGTTAACTACTTCACTCATGGTGCAAAAGTATATAACGTCAAAAGGAATCCCTATACAATAGGCAACATCAAAACCCATTTGAAACGTATTAAAACAAATGAAAAACAGCTAAACACTTTGCCCAAGTGCATGATGGGAAAACTCTACCTGCATATCCCCAGAAATAAAGGTGCCAGAGACCGGGGACCCCCACTGTACCTGAAGGTGTCTGAACACAGCCATGAACAATCAAGAATAGTCATGTGCAGACAAGGCCGTCCATTAGGGGGGATAAATCGGAGAGCTTTCTGTGGCCCATGGGAGTCAACAAAATCATGGTCTATTATAAAGTTAGGCTGTGATATCCATACTTTTTATTTAACCCTAATGATAACCACCCTTATCAAAGAAACTAATATCCTTTTTATTCATTTGTGTAGTAAAAAGTCCTCTTAAAATTGGAAATCCATTTTGTTAAAAACAGAAAAAGAATGGGTTAAAAATAGCTAAAATGGGTCAATAATAGCAAAAATTGGTGGGAAAAAAATGGTGAAATTGGATTTTAAAAGTAGCAGAAATGGGTTGGAAGTGGCAAAAATTAGGTAAAAAGGCCAAAAAATGACCAAAAAATGGTTTAAGTGGCAAAATGGAAATAAATAGTGGTTAAAGGGGATTAACAAGTGGCTGCAATGGCTTTTAAGGGATAAAAATGGGCAGAAATTTGGTTAAATGGGATGAAAAATTGATAGAAACTGGAATAAAAGGGTTAAAAAAAGGGCAGAAAAATAGGCAGAATTTGGCAGAAATTGGTAGAACTGGCAAAAATATACATTTCAAATAATGAAATGTGGTTAAAATGAGCAAAAATAGGCATCAGAACTGGTTAATAGTGGCAATACTGGGCCAACAGAGGCAACAATAGGCAGAAGTGGCAAAAATTGATTTAGAATTGGCAAAAACAGGCAGAAAAAAGTGTTGGAAAAGGTTTCAAATGGACAAAAATGGGTTATAAGTGGCAAAACTGTGTTGAAATTGACAAAATTGAAAGGAAAAATTTATGAAAACTGATTAAAATTGATCTAAATTGGTACGAAGTGACAGTAGTGTAATTTGAATGTATTCTTATTTTTTAAGGCATCTAGAGACCCCCTCTCAGTGTCTCGCCACCCCAAAGGGGGTCCCGACCCCAACGTTGAGAAACACTGGTCTAAGCACTCACAGCTGCGTTTTCATTAAGTTTTCATCAATATCTTTGTCATTTTTTGTCACAGAAATGCAGTTTAAACATGTCTGTGAACAGGACAATCTCATCTTTCACTTCCATCCTCTCTTGCCATTCCATGTGATTCACAGCCAGAGTTGCAGGACCAATAAGAGAGTAAGACCTGTTGATCTCTGATGATGGTGAAGCATTTGAGTGTTGCAGAAGCATTGGAACAAACACAGAAGCAGTGATAGTGAAAATAGAATGACAGACAACATTTATGCACAAAAAATGATATGACAAAATCTCATTTTAGACAAGTTTGCTACGCTCACTGACTATTTTATTTATATATTCGACTGCTTCATTGAAACAAAAACTTTGGTTAACCTATTTCACCTACACAATTGGTCCACATGATTGAAGGTGTTTTTTCACAGGAGATTCAAACATCCTTAGTCTCCAGCCCTACACCAAACTTACCTAAATATTCTTGCAGAAATAAAGTCAAGCTCACAACCCCGGTTGGTAACAACCCCTTAGCCGCTGTGGATCAGTGGTAGAGTAAGTCTTCATGTGTTGGGGAGGCTAAAGGTTGTTCCCCATTTCCTGCAGTTGTATGTTGATTTGTCCTTGAGCAAGACACTGAACCTCATCTTCCTCCCACAGCTGCTGCAGTGGCATGTGAAAGTAGATGAATGAGGCCAGTCAGTACTGACAGACATTACATGGCATCCTCTGCCATCAGTATGTGAATGTGACGTAGGACCTGCAGTGTATAATCACTTTGAGTCGTCAGATGACTGGAAAAGTGCAGCACAATCTCCATAAGTCCATTTAACAGTGTTTGCCACAGTGCTGCCTCTGGTATGTAATTGTCTTTAAAAAAAGCTAACGTCTGAAAATAACCTTCATTAGTGGTTAACTTGAACCCACATCCCAGTGAAAAACATCAACATAAGCTAATAGAAGGAGATATTTCCCTGAGGAATGTTGTGGAGAAAGGGCTACAGAGACAACAGAGAGTAAAACCCTCTGCACCGGCTCATTCTTAAGGTTTAAAACCATGTACCATGACAGTGACATTTTATGGAAGACTTTCCGCTGACTAAGAATAGTTCTAAGATTTAAGTAGTAATGTGTGACGTTTCTCTGTTGGTGCAGCCCCTACAGCGGTAGCAGTGTGTAAACTAAATTAGAAACTACGTCTGAACTTGATTCTAGCTGCTGCACCCCTTTACTGCTCTGTAATCCCTGTCGTTAGGTAACTTGAGAATAAGACAGAATAAGAGTGAAGGTGTATTAATAGTTAAGATTCTATCCTGATGTTATTTTACAGAGTGAACAGGAACTTCAGGTGCTAAAGCAGTAAACACAGTTGGCTTAAAACACAGAGGTATTTTAAACAGGATTGTTCTGGATTTGTTCAGGGCAGGATTAAGCCTAAGTGACCCCGCACAGGCATTGTTTGGACCTCATGATTCCATATCCAAGCCCTGAACTTAGATGGCTTTCAATGGATGGAAAATGGGCTGAAGTGAGTCACTCCAGTGTTCGCAGTACAGCAGAGAGGTGGCACATTATCATCAGTAAAAATCTAACATTCTGGACTTTTTTTACATTAATTATGGCATCTCTAACTATAACACAGATATACCTGCCCCTGAGATCTGAAGACCCTAGAAGCCTAGCTGTGGTCTAAGACTGTTTAGATGATGCTGGATGGCACAAAACTTCACAAAAATCAATAATTCCAAATCTGAAATCATTCTATTCAAAACAATCACAAGTAGTCTCGGTCCACTTTTGTAACTCTCTCCTGTCAGGTATCAGCCAAAAGCCCCTCTCTCGCATTCAACTGGTACAGAACGCAGCAGCTAGGCTTCTAACTGTTTTACCTGGGCTCCTACTGTTTCTATTGTTTTGTGGTACCTATGATGTCATGTTATGTCTGTGCTTTACTGATGTCTTAGTTTACTGATGTCTTATGATGCATGTGCTCTAATGATGTCTATGATGTCGTGGTTTGCTTGGTATCTGTGGCAATGAGGTTCTGGTGTCTAATGCTATTAGTTTATTATCTTAAACATGTTTTTTTTGTTCAGGTTCTTAAACTGTGTGGGTTCTGTTGATGTTTCTGCATGCCGTTGGTCCATTGTCTTTAGTTTGGGTTTGTTTGCTTTGTTCTTGCTGCCACACATGTCAAAGCACTTTGTAAACCCGCCTTTTTAAAAGTGCTATACAAATAAAGTTATTATTCTTAATATTATTACCAGAACTTCACATTTTTAAGGAAAAATCAAGAGGAAATTTTGACATTTTGGTCTCATGGAACATTTAAGGAAAGAAAAAACACTTAGTTTGAGCCTTTCAAAAACATTTATTGAGTAACCATGACATTAAAGGTCAGCTGTTCAAAGAACTTTTTGTCACTATTATCAAAAGAAAATGTGGTATTCTTTAATACTGGTGCAAGCTGAACCTGATTCCATAAAATAATGCTTTTCTTTTAGTTTTAGAAAAATGTCACCGTATTGGACCCTTACTTTATTTGCAGTCATTCTTTATTTAGTAAAGGTCCAGATAATAAATCTAACACTCAGATTAATGGTGGAGCTACATGATAGATAATCATCTGAATAGGAACAGCTTGGCCTGAAAAAGGTAGGACTTCTTAAATTGGGGTGAGATAGTTTGACATTGAGTGTAATATTCTGCCTTCAGTCTTCTCGTCGACATGAGCACCTTCCTCCCCTCTACATGTGCCATGCAGTTTTTGAATGTCATTCTGTCACTTTCCCCTCAAAGGGCCTCACATCTGCTCAGAGTGATAGACTTTATTCAGGCAGGGAGGAAGAGATAGAGGAGAAGGTAAATGTGAGTCACCGCTGGGCGTCTAGAAATGTCAAGTCGGAGACAGAAACTTTTCTTTTTTTAATCAATGAATAATGTTTGACTTCCTCCTCTCTCTGCTCCTCTCCAGTCAGAACTATCAACATGGGATTTTTCAGTCCATTGGTTTTAAGGAGTTTCATGACTACCTGACCGCCCCTGAAAGCAGCAGCCAGCAGGAGAAGGACACACTGCGAGACAAAGGTCAGAGTAAAACCCGATCAAAGGCCCAGAGATGAAGTCAGATTCAACAGTTGACCGATCAACCATAAGAACCTTTTTAAACCCTCTTTTCATTCTACCCTTCGTCTATAACAGCCTTCTTTTAACCCTTTCCAGGTATTGAAGCTCTGAAGATTGCTACCAGACGATACGCCCGCAAACAGAACAAATGGGTCCGAAACCGCTTCCTTAAAAGTGAGCATCCTTCATTATCTCCCTACCCACTGGATCCTGTTTGTTTGTTCTTACTCTCCTCTGCTTTAGTGATCAGCACTCTCTTTAACAAGATGAGATTCATGCACTTCTTAGGCCAACAATAAGCCTCTCAGACACCTCAGCGTGTTCCAGGTTACAGAGTGCACTGTGGGAGTGGGTGTGTATATTTATGTGTCCGTGTGCTCTGCAGGGTTCAGATGATGTAACTTTGAAAATGATTATTAAATGATGTGTTTTTATTGTTGCCAAAATATAAGAACATCAACTCACGTATATTGGAAGCCTTGGAGTGGCTTGGGATTGTTAGCTTAGCTTAGAATAGACTAGAAGGAGGAAATAGCTTGTCTGGCTTTTTTTCTGAAGGTGACAAAATTTATCCACTGGCTTCTTTAGGATGTTGTTTTAGGTCTAGTCTTAAGGCAGAGCTAACCTCACCAGGGTTTAATTTTTAACATACATTAAAGAAAGAAGAGGTCCAGAGACAGCTTTTTAAAACTGGCTTACAGGGAAAGCCCTTTCTAATACAGTAGAGAAGAGAAAATCAGATGGTAGCAGATGTTTAAAGTTTTGAGTAGCAACCGTAAAGCCACAAGAATTAAAACAGGATGTCTCTACATGGGATTATTTTCAGCCTAAGCACTGCAGCATCCTTTTTCATTCACTTCCACAGCATTACAGGTGTCGTATCATGCCCCCTTAATTTACTCACCATTTGGTCAAAATTCATTTGGATTTCACAGACTCTTATTGTAAGATCATTTTATTTTTTGAGGCTTAACAGCAGAAGAGTGATGGGAACTACAGGGAGAGACAGTTGGGGAAGACCTGCACTTAAAGAGTAGTGATGGCAGGATTTGTCAGCGTTGTTAACAAATGTTAATAAAATGTGTTGCAGACAGATTTAACTGACAGTATTTGATGGTCATTTCAGTCTGCATGTTTTTCATGCTGTATAGAGATGGGATTTATGGCTCTTTGAAGGGAGCTGGATCTTGTGGATCCGTTCCTTCCAAATAGCTGTTCAAAAAACTGGCTCATTTTGTATTTTTTTATTTAAGAAGCTAGCCAGGGTTAACTCATTTTATCCAAGAAATAATCACTGGAAGGAATGATAGGGGACAATTTGGGTCAGAATCATTCAACCATAGACATCTCACAGATATACACTATATTGCTAAAAGTATACTTTCACCCATCCACATAATGTAAATCAGGTGTTCCAATCACTTCCACAGCCACAGGTGTATAAAATCTTCACCTAGGCATGCAGACTGTTTCTACAAACATTAGTGAAAGAATGGCTCGCTCTCAGGAGCTCAGTGAATTCCAGCGTGGTACTGTGATAGGATGCCACCTGTGCAACAAGTCCAGTGGTGAAATTTCCTGGCTCCTAAATATTCCACAGTCAACTGTCAGTGGTATTATAACAAAGTGGAAGCCATTGGGAACGACAGCAAGTCAGCCACAAGTAGTAGGCCACGTAAAATGACAGAGCAGGGTCAGCGGATGCTGAGGCCCTTAGTGAGCAGAGGTTGCTGACTTTCTGCACAGTCAACCGCTACCGACCTCCAAACTTCATGTGGCCTTCAGATTAGCTCAAGAACGGTGTGTAGAGAGCTTCATAAATGTGTTTCCATGGCCGAGCAGCTGTATCCAAGCCATACATCACCAAGTGCAATGCCAAGCGTGGGATGCAGTGGTGTAAAGCACGCTGCCACTGGACTCTAGAGCAGTGGAGATGCCTTCTCTGGAGTGACCAATGGCGCTTCTCCATCTGGCAATCTGATGGATGAGTCTGGATTTGGTGGTTGCCAGGAGAACGGTACTTGTCTGACTGCATTGTGCCAAGTGTAAAGTTTGGTGGAGGGGGGATTATGGTGTGGGCTTGTTTTTCAGGAGCTGGACTTGGCCCCTTAGTTCCAGTGAAAGGAACTCTGAATGATTCAGCATACCAAGAGCTCCCAACTCTGTGGGAACAGTTTGGGGATGGCCCCTTCCTGTTCCAACATGACTGTGCACCAGTGCGCAAAGCAAGGTCCATAAAGACATGGAGGAGAGAGTTTGGTGTGGATCAACTTGACTGGCCTGCACAGAGTCCTGACCTCAACCTGATAGAACACCTTTGGGATGAATTAGAGTGGAGACTGAGAGCCAGGCCTTCTCGTCCAACATCAGTGTGTGACCTCACAAATGAGCTTCTGGAAGAATGGTCAAAAATTCCCATAAACACATTCCTAAACCTTGTGGAAAGCCTTCCCAGAAGTGTTGAAGCTGTTATAGCTGCAAAGGGTGGACCGACATCATATTAAACCCTGTGGATTAAGAATGGGATGTCACTTAAGTTCATATGAGAGTCAAGGCAGGTGAGCAAATATTTTTGGCAATATAGTGTATATCCACACAGCTGAGAGAGGAGAAGAAATCCTTTTTCCCTCAGCCGTGAAACTTTAAGCCACTGCAGCTAGTTAGCTAGCTTGTTGAGGACACTGCCTGAGGTGGAAACTGTCAACAGGCATGCAGGGGGAATTTCAAAATAAAAGCGGAACTTGAATCATCGATTTGGATCAATGTTTTGACTTTCCATTGATCTGATTGGATTATTCATCAACAATCATCAACAATGAGCTAAACTCTATAATTCCTACATGTCCTAACTAAAGAAACAATCGACTTAACTTTGTATAATAAAATGTGTAATTTTCAGCTAAATGACCACAGCCCCTAATGGCAGTTTTCATTAAGCTTTAGCATCAAGTTAAGGAACGTGGATCTAAATCTGTAGGTCTGTTTGTCATCCTTAAACATAGCTGCAGCCATGCTTTCGGGTATGTGGCTGTATTGTAGCTTAGACATCACATTTACTACTTACATTACCCTAACTTCATATTTGAACATTTCCATTTAAAGATACTTGAAATAATTAGAAGTGTTACTGCTTTTGTTACAGTTTTATGCATGCTTTAAAACATCTGTTTTCCTTAAACATACTGGAAATGATTTTATGAAGCCAGAGTAAACTGCTGTGTTACAGAGTGCAGGATGTTTCTAGATCCAAACACCTGCTTCTAAAACCCTGGGATAATTATTTCTCATCACTGTGTCCCTTGTGACACCGGTTGTATAAGAATGATCATTTGTGGTTGCTTCTGGCTCTGCAGACTGAATTAAAGCAACCGCAGCCAAAACCAACCAGCGTTTGGCAGTTGTTGATTTCCCACCCTGGTTGCAACCCCTGGACGTGTTTTTGAGTGTACACAAAGCCTGAGTGTGTTGGAAACCTGGCCTCTGTGGCCCACAGGCAGCATGCCCTGTAGTAACCCAGCCTCCTAATCCTGTTAGGTCCAAATGGCTTAGGCCACTCCAGGTCCTAAACCTCAATACCCCGTATTCTGACCGCCTGCCTGCTCGCTGCACGCACCATATGGTCTCCATCACATGTGTGTTTTTGTGTTCCTTTTACATATGCAGTAATCTGTCTGAAGTTGTCCGTGCTGTTCAACACATGCATGCGTCTCTGTCTGGCTCAGGACTGATCACATAACCTCTCCTAAAGACCGTCAGAGACGGGAGTCAGAGTGCAGCTGTCACTGACATCAGGCTGATGGTATACAGGTGGCAGCAGGTGAGCTCAATGCCCTTAAAGTCAGAAACTCTTAGTTATGGTTTAACCTCTGGGAATAAGGCATTAATAATCACAGATCTGATGGTCTCATGTTAACGTGGGAAGAATATGAGAGCAGCTTCATATATTTGGGAATGAACTTTAGGATCTGATTTTCTTTATTTGACTTTATGGCGCCTCTGTCAGACAGATAAAAGAAATTTCCCAGAAGTACTTGTAGCTGTCAGAGTCCATACGAAGTTGGCACTAGCTACATAACCTAGCAGAGCTGATGGATTAGTAAGATTCCACGTCTGTCATTGGGCCGATCCATCTTACAGTGCTTTAACCTGAAATGCTGGTTCTTGATTTAGAGAGTGACGGGACCAATCAGGGACATTTGAGGAGAACAAGTTGGGAGCTACTAGAGCTGGGCTGTTAATCCAAACTAGATTACATCACAATCCGACCTACTGCAGTTTTAAACTGTAGAAGGTGCTGTATGTCTTTGACCTGAAATGGTTTTCAAAATGTCAGTTTAATATATGTTTTTGAGGCAGAGATGTTACGCTCCACACTAGTGTAATTTCAATTTTAATAATTTCCAAAAAATCCCACTTTGTTTTTTTTGTATCTCTTTGTCTAATTAAAAATGAAAAAGACCTAAAATGATCATTCTCTTAAGTACCACACTTTTTTATTGATGTGTCTATATGATTATAGTATCAATTATTTTTGATAATTATTGGTTTTATTGTTATTATTATTATTTATTATTGCATTTTTTTGTTTTTGTTTTCATTATTATTATCATTATTTGTTTTTATTATTTTAATTTATTATTATCACCATTATTATTAGGGGTGCACCGATCGATCGGCCAAGAATGGTATCGGCGCCGATTTCCTTAATTTTAGGACATCGGCAATCGGCCGATCCTTGTAAATAAGATCGGTGGATAAGATCGGTTTCATATGCCTCTACCTACTAAAATGTGAAAGATGAATGATAAAGGAACTCATATAATTTAGTAGTTTGGACAGCAATGCTTTAAACTTTTCATTTATATTTGAGAGAACTACCTCATGTGCAGTTAAAACAACAAGTTTGTATTGTTTCATGGGTATTGTTCAGTGTTATTCAATAAAATAAGATTGGAACATTAGAGGTGTACGCTGTCAGTTATAAAAAAAATCGGTATCGGCAAAAATCGGAATCGGCAGGTCAGGCTTTTTAAAGATTGGTGATCGGTGATTGGCCAGAAAATTGCAATCGGTGCACCCCTAATTCTAATAATAATAATAATAATAATAATAATAATATTTATATTTCTGTTATTTTTTATTATTGTTATTTTTATTTTTATTATTATTATTTATTTTTTATTATTTATTTTTCTGCATTGTTCATCCTTAGTTTGATCTACCAAATATTCTGTTTGTTATAATATAGACTCATTTATTGCTTGTTTGCTGAGAAATACATGAGATGTGAATCTTAAGAAGTAATCACATATTAAACTACAATCCCCATATTTGGGGTAAAATACTGCAATTAGATTAATTTCCCAAATCGTCCAGCCCAAGTAGTTATGCCTTAGTTTTACTGCAAGCCTGGAAATCAGAGGTTTTCAGACATTTTCACCCAAGGCCAAAATCTTAATGCTCATCATATCTACGTTGGCTTATTAAAAAGTGTTTTATCATGTAAAGTAAATGCATTTTAATTACAAATAAAACCTACAGTGTGCCTTGGATCGCTTTTAGGAACAGTTGAAGTTTTTCTATTTTTTGGATAAAATTTTAGATTTAAGATTAAACTCTTTTTTGGTCATGCGACCCCCTCTTTACCAAAAGGAATTGAGCAAATCAAGCCCTCGGTTTCCAAAGAGTACCTCCATATGAAACAGAGACCCAGCGGTGCTTCTTTTTAGTCTTGAAGCACATCATATCCACTGCTGTAAACAATGGCGACCTGCAAAGAGGCTAGTGTGGAAGTAGCTATAGCTGCAGTTTTCTCAGATCACATCATTTCTTTATTTAAAGAAGAGCAAAGAAACACACTGAAAGCTTTAGTTGGTGAAAATTGTGTTTTTTGCTCTTTCTCGACTGACTTTGGGGAGCCTTTGATTTAGCACTAGCACCACTGACAGTGAGCAAAGATCATGGCTGCTTGTTGAGTCTGTGTTATGTTGTTTACTCTGCAGCGGCGCTGGCCTACGTTGTCATGTTTGGTCACTCTGATTGGCCTGTAGTGAGTGTGACTCACAGAACATTCCTCCAGTCATCCTCTGATTTTTTCAATGATTCCTCCCTTTTGCCTTTACCTAATACCTCCCTAATGTGTTTAGTTTATCCTTGAGCCAGAGTTAAAGAAAACCCTTCAAAGAGTTCTTGAGATTGATTCACAGGCAGGGGTGAATGTGAGGACCACTGACCTTGACTTTTGACCTTCAAACCCCAAAATGTATTCATCCTCCAATCAGAGCAGACATGTGTGCCAAGTTTTAAGAAAATCCCTCAAAGCTTCTTTGAGATGTCAAGTTCACTACAACAGCCTGGCCTGGACGAACAGACGAACAGACGGACAGATGGAAACCCAGAAACATAAAGCCTTCAGCCCCTGATGTCACTGGTGTGGGGGAAAAGATTCTAGATTAAATCATAAATCTCTTTTTTCTATGGGGAATGCTTTCTGTGTTCAAAATTATGAAAGCTTTAGAGATGACTGACACTCACTTGCTTCAACCTTGGTATCATGGACAAGATCAGTCTCTTTGTCAGAAAATCTTTAGATCATAAAGGCTGCTTGAAAAGTTCCAGTCATAGTGTGGTGAAAGTGCCTGCGACAGATTTGTTGGGCTGGATGAGACTGTGAAATTTTACAAGTAAGATCTGGACATTCATCAAGCTGGTGGGTATTTGGACTAGGGCTGAAGGATTTGCAAAGATTATCAAATTATGATTCCCCCTCTCCCATATTGTGATTGTGGTAACATATGAGATTATTATTACACTCCTCATTTATGCATTTTTCAACAGATACAAATCATTCTATATTATAACCTACGTTCAGTCAGTAACACTTATCATACATCTAACCATTTAATTGCAAAATGGATTTATGTTTTTATTTGGCATCTACTCTAAAGATGCTCCCTGGGTTAGTCGAGCAGCTGCTGTGATTTTTCAGGGATTGCATGGCTAGAAACCCCCGTATGGATGGATACATAAATGGCAATGCGTACTGAATACAATAAAATTAGTTCAAACACAATGAATCCATAGTAGCATGAATCTGAATATGAGGGAGCAACAAGCTTTATGCTATAAAGGAGGAGGCTGGGGTGGAGGAGGTGAAGTTTTGCCAGCAGTAGCGTGGTGCATCAGCATTAATGTAAACAGGGATTAGTGAGAAGTGTGTCATATTCAAATACACCACTACATTGAGAGAAAGAGCTGTGATTGGTTGTGGGAGTTGGGAGGCGATAACTGGCTTCAGCTTTTCATGGCTGGGCGTATGACTACCATGACCTAATGCTGAGCTTCATCAATATTAGATGGAATGAACGAGGGCTAGAACAATTGTATATCCACAGTACTGTGCAGAAGTTTTAGGCATGTTTGGGCCACAATTTGAAGCTGAAGTAAGGTGTGTAATGGCGAGTACACCCACCTGAGGGCCCCATCAGGTGGGAAGGAGGATCGATACAACCCAGGTCATGCTCTGGATGTCTTTGTGCATCACGAAGGTCATGGGAAAATAATCTGATAAAAACAAAACAAAAACCACAGCTTTATGGTGGACTTAAGGGTAGATGTGGTGCTTAAACATAGCCTAGGGTACTGTTAGGAGTAGGAGGGTTGCCACACCCCCTGGTTGTCATGTGTATGTTCTAAGCACTTGAAAACTGTTGGTGGTTGCTGGGCATACTACCAGGGGTGTAAAGGCCCGGACAAAAGAAATGCTGTTAAGCTCGACCTTGGCTGCTGAGCAGCACATATACGTGTCAAATGTGTCGACGCTGACTTTGGCCGCCCTCCCTCCTCTCTTCAGCCTGGGGTTGTGGAACATCAGGACCTGTGAAGAACCGGTAGTGCTCTACATGCCTACAACTTCTGCACAGTACTATATATATATATATGTATATATATATATATAATTTTGCTCATATTGTAAATTTGTTGCCAGTTGCCTTATTGAATGGCATTATCATTTTTATGTTGCTCATTTTGATTAAGAAAAACATGCAAGAAACATGAAACAGAGGATTTTTGTAAACCATTCTAAAAACAGTAATCATGAATCTTTGCATAATGTGCATAAAATTTCTGCTGCAGCAAAAATGAATGTTAAACCAGTGTTTTGACATATTTCAAGTGAAAGAAATATTGCAACTTCTGCTTCTGTAACTTGCAGCAGGCCATATTGTGATTTAATCTAATTTGTGATTAATTGCCAAGCCCTGATTTGAATCTTGCATTAAAAACATGCGCAGCCACAGACAATGATATATGAAGCAGGGTTGTGGATTTTGAGAGAAAGAAACACAAGTTTCTGGCTGGCTGCAAAAATATTCCTTTCACATGTTTTGATTTGGCGTTAAAGGGGACATATTTTACCTTTTTAAAACAAGTTCCCAAGATATTCCTGTGAAGTTTGTTGCTGAAAAAACACTCCAGTATAGGATTTTTGCATGTCTAAACCCCCTCTATTTCAGCCCTGCTCAGAATGAGCTGTTTCTGTGTCTGTGGCTTTAAATGTTAATGAGCTGTCTGACTCCGCCCCCTGATCACACCCTCTCAGAAAATAGGTGTGGCACTCCTGATGTTACAGATGCTTTTATTCAAAGTTTAAGACCTGGCAGGGATTTGAACCATCAATCTCCTAGACCAAAGTCAGCAGGGTAACTCACTGAGCTATCCAGCATCTCAGCTGGCACCTGAGAGGAGGATCAGAAAATGAAGGCGGAACTTTCTTCCAAGTGGGGAGGGCTAAACAAGCCTGGGGGTGGGGCTAACTCCCCACATGACATCATGAGGTGAAAATCTGAGAACGTGTTGTTTCAGCACACATTTTCTGAAAGGTGGAGAAAGAGAGGGGGGAGGGAATGGATTTTATGGATTTTTCTGATTCTTGGTGGGATTGTGGACAGACAAGGGGCACATATTTTTGTTAGAAAAGCCTGAAAAAGTGATTTTTTTTCCACAATATGTCCCCTTTAATGTGCCAAGAACAGCAAAAGCTACTTTATGGTGTGGTGTAGGGCTCAACAGTTTTGCAGAATTGCAATTGCGATTTGATCTGGGATTATTCCTTAAGTTCATTTTATTATGTTTTTACCAACACAAGTAATAAATAATTCTATATTGTAACAAATACAATGTTACATAAAACTAGAGCTGAACAATTTTGAAAAAAAATCTAATTGTGATTATTTTGCCTTTCATTGCAAATCGGATAGGAATTGATGTATTGAAGGGAGTTATAATGTTATGTCATTCTCACATTTAATTAAAAAAAACATACAAAAGAAGTAGGATTTTTGTAGACTGTTCTAAAAGAAATGCCTGTAAATGATTGCATGATCTGTAATGCATAACATCTCTGCTGCAAAGAGATGCCCAGCCCTACTGTGGTGATGATTGATTGGCTAATAGAATAATGTTATTCATCTTTACCTTTGAGCTTTAAACTCATGAATCTGATCTTTAACACTTGTTTTGACTTAGAAAGTCCTGCAGATAAGATCAGTGGAAGAAGGTGTTTTGGAAGTGTTTTAAGGCTTTGCTTCTTTGCACTTCTTTGTGTTTATTAAAACTTTTCATTTAAGTTAGTTAATAAAATAGATGTTATTCCCACATGCAGGTTAATGTTATGTTCACACATAGACCACGCTCCCTGAGAACTTAATCCTGCATGTTAGTATCTATTTCAGTCATTCCTTTGGTGTCGTAGCCTCGGAGTATTTCCTCGTAGTGCAGCCTTGTCCTTGCGTCCACCTCTCAGCCCGGATTGTCCCACCGCAGGGTTTCCCTCTTTCACCCCGTTCATCCCACCTTTTCCGTCTACATCGACTCAGTTCACCTCGCTCCCTCGTTGTGACTGCTGACCTCTTTTCTGTCCTGTCTGAGCCCCACTTACACGCACATATACACACACACACACACAGTAACGCCGGCAGGCCTCAGCTGAGCAGGCTAATCTCTAAAAGCATTACAGAGCTGCCGGGAATTTGCCCCGACCACACAAACTCTGGCAACAGGGTCACAGGGGGCTACAGAGACCAAGTCGAGTACAAAGAGAGACTAGTGGGTCAAAGGGAAAGACGAACTGGAAATGACAGAGGGCCTCAGTCAGGCGGACACAATGAAGTCGGTCAGAGAAGCAGGGAAGAGGAGCGGGATGTTGACCGTAAATGTAAATATACTGAAAGACACTGAGCCGCATGCCTTGAAGACACGAGCTTAACCCAGTTTTACGGTTCATTTTGTTTACCGGGGACTGTCAGTGAGGGAGCAGGTGGGCGTTCGGTGTCTTAAATACTTTTCAGCGGGATCCGCGCTTCTTGATGGGCTCAACTTTACTGCGGGGATTTAAACGCCGGGTCAGCCGGTTCAAATTAAAGCAAGCTTAATTTGTCCTGCCTTTAACTACGTCTTTTCTAAGGTATAGGATCTGTGTGTGTGCGGGTATAGGGACTGTTTAATTAGAAGATTTAATTACCCTTCGAGAAAATGGTAATGTGAGGTTATATGCATTTTAATAAGTGGCACATTTATTCACCCGCAGAGTTTGTTCAAGTACACACACTCCACATGTAACCAGGATACGCTGGTGTAGTTTGACAGAGGCCCCATGAGTGTTAAGTAACAGGGGTGTAGGTGTCTTTAAGTCCCACGAGAGAGATGCTGAGTGAGAGAGTGGAGGATGGTGGAAGGCAGACAAACAGAAAGAAAGACAGAGAAACAAGAGCGACACATGGGTGCATGGAGAGTGAAGGAAACCCGATCCAGCTGGGGTGACAGGTGTGGGGCGAGTTCACACCCTTGTCTTCTGGCTAGTGCAAAAGTTCATGTGCACACAAGCACAAGTGTAACCTCCCCCCCGTGGAGTTCTGCCAGGCTGGATGTCACGGTAAAAACCTCCCAGGCACCTCGGTGAGGTTGGGAGGGGCGAGGGAGCGCTGGCATAGAGGAGACAGATGCAAAGGGTTAAAGGAGAGACGGTCGTAGGTGTGTTTAGATTCAATCCCATCCATGAGCTACCTGAGAGTGAAACAAGGATTTATGCTCACGTCAAAGAAGCAAGTTCATATGATTAAACCTTGTTTCAGGAGAGATATGGTTTATTCAAAATCCTGCAAAAAAAAAAAAGAACTGCCATAATCCAGTAAATAACCCGAATTTTCCTGCGGTACATGGTATTATGTGATTAAAAATCACATTATGCAAGAAGCCGCTCAGGCCAAGCACGGGCCAACGTACATTTTGCACTCCTGTTGAGTAAAGCAAGGGCCTCCACATGTCGTCCAATTTAATTCTTGGAGTAAATGCTTATTTTACCAACTTTAAAGATGCCAGTAGTTAAGGCTGTTCAATTCTGGAAAAAAAAAGATAATCATGATGATTTGAGTTGGTATTGAAATCACAATTATTAAATAATTGATTTTATGAAATCTGCATCACATGCATGTAGTGTCCAAGATGTCTTTTATAAAAAACTGAACTGCTTATGGTGTAGATACTTAACAGTAAACCAGCATTTATTTTTTTGGTGGATGAATTGAAAAAAGTGGGAACCCAATGCAGTTTGAGGCTGGAAGACGTCGCCACTTTAAGGTCCATCTTCACACCTGATAGTCCAGGGGACCCGGTTTGGTTCGGTGCTCAAATTGCAACATTGTTGAACTTTCTTATGGAGCTCTAAGGTCGCATTTACATCAGAGCTGTTTGGCCCGCTTTAAACAAACTCTGGTCTGTTTTCCCGGATAGTCCAGTTCATTTGGAGGGGTGTGAAAGCTCACACAAACTCTGCTGCGGACCAACAACAAGCAGACTCTGGTCCGCTTAAAACTGAGGGTCTCAGTTCTTTTGAGGTGTGAAAGCAAAGCGGACCAACTTGTGAACCAAAGGCATAAGGTGGTAACCTTGCAAAGCAGATGGATTCGGCCGTTTCTGTGTTTCTCACTGGTGAATCCATCTTGCAAAGCTCCCATCTAAAACGTTAGGGCCCGGTTAGAAAGTGACAGGACCAATCAGCAACAAGGTGTTAACTTTGGGGCGCGGAAGAGTCATAATGTAAGTAAGCGGCAACGAGAGGCCGGTGCAATTATGGAGGAAGAGCTTAGTGTGGATTCTACTAAAGTGCCAGTTTTATCAGAACTTGATGACATTTCTTCGTTTAAAGAAGAACAAAGAACAGCAGTGAGTTGTTTTCTTTTCAAAAACCACAAAAGTCGTGTACTAACATGTCTACAGTCGCCATGGTTTGCGTAATGCAGCTCTCTATGGAGTTTACTCCTCGGTTGCGGCTACGTCACATGTTTTGTTGCTCTGATTGGCCCATAAAGATGTGACAGACATAAAGTTTGTCCAATCACACTCCGAGTTTTTTTTTCAAAGGCTCTGCCCTTCCCCAAACACCATCTATGGAAGTTCAGGTTAATAAGGTGGCACAAAGCGTAAAATGTACAGATTTGTATGTGATGTCATACACTCAAATACATGTCAGTACCTTGCTCGGCATCTGTGTAGCCATAGCAACACATCATAGTCAGTCGCTCACATTTTGGCTCGCCTTTTTCTTCTGTACCGATTCATTCGTCTCATTTTAAAATCGACATGCTGGACAGCTTGCTGCCACAGTCTGCTCATAACGCCCCAAACAAAACAGAAACCCCAAGAGAGCATGAATTTGGTGTTGTTTCATTGTTTATGTGGGGGAAAAAAAGACCTGTGGAAGGAGATGGAGTTCCAGTTTCGTCTTCTTCTACATCTCCTGTTCTACTTCGCCGTTCTTTGTTTGGGACAACAGCGCCACAAACTTATAATTTGTTTCGTTTGACCAAGGGCAATGTGAATGCGAACCAAACCATATGGAAGTGCAACAGTGGTGCAATTTGAGTTCTCAATGGAACCATGAAAGCGACCTTATACATATTTTCTCCTTTGATATGTGAAATTCATGGTCAAAGATTACATGTTGGTTTGCTGTCTACACCTAATGGAGTTCAGCTCTTACTGAAAGCACACCTCATCTCAAAAAACGTAATTGCTGATGGAGTTAGGTGGAAAACGACGCTCCATGAGCACACTGGATAGATGAATTCATTGAGTCAATGCATGTGCTATGATGGCAAGCTCTGTCCAACTCTGAGTTTAGAGAATTTCATTGATTTATCAACACTGATATACTCCCAGGAAAAAGAAATACAAACTAAACTGCATTACCATAGATCACATTACGACAGATGGAGCCTATTACAGTTTGACATCAGGAAAGATCGTAGCGCAGTGTCATCACATGACACAAGTATGCGCCCGTGTTTATTTTAACAGTTTATTGATTTGATGAGTTGCATCCTGTATCATTAGCAGGAGTTCTCACATCACTTATACAGCATCTACAAACACAAGCAGTAATGCTGCAGTTGGAAATGGACACACACTCTTGGGTCATTTATTTTATACATGCATGAACACATCTGTGATTGATGCAGAATAAATGAATTAACTTCAGCTGTTATGATGACCATACACAGTAAGCTATATAAAAAACACTACTTATATACAAAGATGTGACTCTCAGCCATGGAAAATGTCAACAAAGGCTGTTTCCACATCATGCCGTTAATCCTCCTGTCTTACACCAACCACTGGCTGCAGTTTAAAGGATTAAAGTAACTATATAGAAACAGTCTGTCTAATCACTGATAGTTTAGTGTGCTTCTGTAGGTCATATGGGGGCTTAAATATTAGTTTCAGTCATTCATAACAGCTGCTCCTAAACACTGACATGATCACTTGCAACACTAAATTATTTATCATTTTGTCCGCACTGAAAAATGCCTTGAGCCAAGTTATTTAACGTCCTGCAGAAATGTCAGAAGTGATTCACAGAAAGAGGTGAGGGAGGCAGAAAGTGGAAGAGGAATGAGGGTGCTGAGTGAACAGCGGCAGCTGTTGCAGCATGGCCAACAGCCAAAGTAGCACAGCTGGGCCAGGAGGGACGCAGCGCTGAGACTTGTAGTGGAGTTTTTATAGCAGAGCACACACAGGCTCACACATCCTCGCTCAGCAAACACAGGGATAATGCAGCATATGACTCCTGGCCTGCTTGTCGCAACAGGTGGACTACTGTTGCAACACACACACACAGTCACACAACACTGTGGAGCAGCTGCTAGGCGACAAGAGACGCTCTTTCTTGTTGGCAAAGCGATCTCCCCTGTGTGCCTGAAAGCCAACGCTCACAGCCGCGGTGTGTGCGTGCGTGTGTTGGCCACCCTGCTCTTTGTCCCGGCTGCACTTCTTATCAACCCTCATTCACCGCAGAGTGGATTAAAAGGGTTAAATTTCACTAGAACATAAACAAGTTTGCAAGAAGGGGGAGTGCACCCATCCAGCATCTGGCAACCCACCCTACACTGTCTCCTTTCTCTACCCCCCTGCTCCACTCAGCTCAGTGGGAGGCAGGTAGCTGCAGAGGGGAGTAATGTGATGGGGTGTGTGTTAAGAGAGATTAAAGAACAAAGCGAGGAGATAACAGCAACAGAAGGGTGAAGGAGGGTGGCTGGCAATGTGGAGCACCTAAGGGAGAGCTCCAGTGTGCATGTGGTAGAGCTATGCCAGGTGACGCTCGCCACCAGCTGCCCGCTATTGTGCCCAAAACACAAAAGACTTCCCCTCTAACACACAAACATACAGTGAAACTTTGATTAACATTCACTACTGGTTTGAAAAGACACATTAACAACTGACCCTCTGTCAGACTGCATTAATTCACACGAGCAGCTGAAGAAGGAAAAAACAAACATGTCCAGTAGTGTTGATATGTGGCAAAGCTAGAGGAAATGATTGAATTTATCTACCAGTCAAGTGGCTTATGCTATAACAAAGGGCAAATTCACCCCTTAAGGAGTTGAAATGTTGCACGTGCCAAGAACTGAGCCAAAACTGGAATTTATGGCTCTCAGACAAGGCTGTGTGAAGATGCTTATTGTCTCTTTTCTGTGGCACAGTCAATGCAGTTTATAGTAGTGATGATTGGATGATACTGTTACCACTGTTTCTCTGTAATAATGGAGCCCCAGACAGTTTCCTACAGAGTCTAATCTATATACTGTCTGCTGATGTCAACTCCACAGCTCAGTCTGTGTGTGCAAAGGATTAGGGCATAATTGAGTTGGCTAGCTGTGTCTTACAGGTTAATTGGATATATACACAGAAGTGTGTGCATCACACATTCATATGTCAGGAAAATCATCTGAATATACGCAGTTATGGCCCACTTTTGCAGTGAATATTTTGTATTTTATCATAATTTCTACAGCACCACTTCATAACAAACATTATCCCAAGACAGCTTTTGTAAAGACAGGTCCAGACCAGTGCTTCTTAAAGTGTGGGTGTGGGGGTTCACAACCTGAAAGAGGTCATAGGGTGACCAGGACAGGAGTGTGGCCAACTGGGAGACCTGGTTCCCTTTAAAATCCGATTGGCCGCCCCGGGCACCAGGCCAGGATCCTGAACCATAGGTCTTTTTAAAGTTAACTTCTAAGTCAGCGGGTTATGTGTCTCTGCTGTCTTTAGACCAGTGGTTCTCAACCTTTTCAGCCCACGACCCCCAAAATAAAGGTGCCACAGACCGGGGACCCCCAATGTACCTGAAGGTGGTTGAACACAGCAAAGCATATTCTAGAATAGTCATGTGCAGACAGTGCTGCCCATAAGGGGGATAAATGGGAGAGCTTTCTGGGATCCAGCCAAACTGGGGGCCCATGGAGGTCAGAAAAATCAGGGTCCATTGTAAAGTTAGCCATATCCTATATTTAACCTGAATAATAACCATTCTTAACATAGCAACAGATATATTTTAAGTCATTTGTGCTGAAGTATATAGTCATCTTAAAAATGTCAGTCCCTTTTCTTAAAAACAGAATTGAATTAATTAAAAAAAAAATCCAAAAAAGGTGGTTAAATGGGCTTTTTTAAGTAGTAGAAATGGGTTACAAGTGGCACAAATTTGATAACAGTGGCAAAAAAAGCAAAAAATGGCTGGTTGAAGTGGCAAAAACAGGCAAAAAAAGTGGTAAGAGGGGATTAAAAAGTGGCAGAAATAGGTTTTAAGTGGTAAAAATTGGTGAAATGTGATTTAAAAGTGGGAAAACTTGCTTTAAACTGGGCAAAAATGGGTTAACTGGGGCAGAGAAATAGGCAGAAATTGGCTGAACTGGTCCAAATGGGCATATCAAACCGTGAAATGTGGTTGAAATGGGCAAAAATGGGCGTAAAATGTAATTTTTAAAAAAAATGGATGATAGTGGCAATATTGGGTCAACAGAGGCAACAATTATACTGAAAGTGGCAAGAATTGGTTTAGAAGTGGCAAAGAAGGCAGTAAAAATTGGTGTAAAGGGTTTTAAATCAATAAAAATGGTCTTTGAGTGGCAAAAATCTGTTAATATTGGCCAAAAAATGTTGGTAAAAAGGGATGAAAATGGGTTGAAATTTGGCAAACATGGAGCAAAGTTCCAAAAATGGGTCCAGATTGTGCAAAATTGATGAAAAGCGGCAAATAATTGTAACAAAATTGGGTGAGAAAAAAATTATTTCAAAAGTATTCTGTTTTTTTAAGGCACCTGGCGACCCCCTCTTAGAGCTTCGTGACCCCCAATGGGGTCCTGACCCAAAGGTTGAGCACCACTGCTTTAGACGTTCATGCTGATATTGCATCTACATGATATTTCATGTTTTTCGTCCATCAGTTCACAGACAGCAGAGCTCCATACATGCTTGGATTTTTTACCCTTTTATTGATTTTTTTTTAGAGCTCAATCATGGTAAATATAAGGTGGCTTTTTTGACCCAAAAAACAGAAAAAAAAATTCCTTAATGTCAAAGTGAAAACAGATTTCTACAAAGTAATGCCATTTAAATAAAAATATGTGATACAGAATAAGTGACTGCATAAATATTCATCTCCTTTAAAGTGACTGACCTAATTAACAGAGGTCCAGCCAATTGGTGCAAGTAGACTCACAATTAGTGAAATGAGGATTGTAATATAAAGGCACCAGTGGCTGGAAGGTCCAGTGTCTGGTTAATCAGTATTACTGACTACCATTACATAATGGAGACAAAAGAACACTCCAGGCAACTCAGAGAAAATGTTTTTTAAAAGTATGTCAGGGGATGGATACAAAAAAATCCAAGGCATGGAGTTCAGTTAAATCCATCATGAAAAAATGAAGGAATATGTCAAATCTGTCTAGCTCAAACCCTCCTCATAAATTGAGTGAGTGTTCAAGAAGGAGACTAGTGAGAGAGGACACCAAGACACCTATGACTACTCTGAAGGAGTTCCAAGCTTCAGCAGCTGAGATGGAGAGACTCTGCAGACAACAACTGTTGGCCGGGTTCTTCACCAGTCAGAGCTTTATGGGAGAGTGGCAAAGAGAAAGACACTGTTGAAGAAAACTCAGATTCAGTCTGGACTTGAGATGTGGGAGACTCCATGGTCAAGAGGAAGAAAGTTCTTTGGTCTGATGAGACCAAAATGGAGCTTTTTGACCATCAGACAAGACGCCAAACACACCATTCCCACTGTGAAGCACAGGGGTGGCAGCATCATGCTGTGGGGATGCTTCTTAGCAGCCATGGAAGGCTTGTAGAGGTAGAGGGTAAAATGAATCTGGGGGAAAAAAAAGGAAAATGCTGGAGGATGATCTTATTCAGTCTGCAAGAGAACTACAGTTTATCAGAGCTTTATAATTTAGCGAGACAATGAGCCAAAGTGTTCAGCAAAAGCTGCACAGAAACAGTTCAAAGACAACAAGGAGAATGTTCTGGAGTGGCCGAGTCAAAGCCCAGATCTCAATCCAATAAAGGATTTGTGGCTGGACTTGAAAAGGGCTGATCACGCCTGATCCTTGTGTAACCTGACAGAGCTTGAGCTGTTTAGCAAAGGACAATGGAGTAAAACTACAGTCCAGATGTTTGAGCCTGACTGAGACCTATCTGCACAGACTCAGAGCTGTGACTGCAGCCAAAGGTGACTCTACTAAACACTGACATAAAAAGGGTTGATATTTAAACAGTCACTTATTTTACATGACATATTTTATTTAATTTACATTACGTTTTAGAAGTTTAAAGGTTTTTTTTTTTGTCAAGTCAAATTATATTGACATTTATAGAATTAGTCAAAAGATAAATCATGGGAGAAAACCTTTTATCAGCACTGTAGGGCTGCACTGGCTCTGCTGACTCTACTTTTGCCTCTCTTACTACATCCATTACACCTCCTAAACATTCATAGGGAGGACCAAACATGACAGAGGTTTAAACATCACAACTTTTAACACCATGAATTTGGCTTGTTAGTGGCTGTTTGTTAATAACCGTAACCAGTGTTGAGTGCTTTTACTTTAACCTTAACCACGTCAGAGTACTTTTCTGTTACCAAAAATAAAATCCCTTTAACTACATGT
This sequence comes from Cheilinus undulatus, assembly GCF_018320785.1. NCBI lineage: Eukaryota > Metazoa > Chordata > Actinopteri > Labriformes > Labridae > Cheilinus > Cheilinus undulatus. The sequence goes on from NC_054880.1 coordinate 45,014,941, forward strand.
CCCATAAGTCAATTGTAAATACAGCACATGACCAGGCCAGCTGAACCTCTGCCTTTGTATATGTGGACTCTACTGTCATTCCACAGCCTAGTTTAGGACCCGTCATCTTGACTAATAACATAATTACCAATGTCACAACCTTTAACAGCTCTTAAATCTGTTCAAAATCTGACAACAAAGAAGGCAGGGGCATGCACAGTTACACATAGGCTTTGAGCATTACGCACAGGCTGTGCGCAATACTGCATACCTTAATGAAAAGGCTCTGCAGCACAGCCTGCAATTAAACAAGGGCTTTTAAAACTACGTTTTGCTATGATGCTGTTGTCCCTTTCACCTTTGAATATTAGTAAAATGGGGATAATTCCACTATACTGCCAACATTTTATTTATTTGTTTGGTTATAAAGGGGTACAGAGCACTTTTCCTTGATAACTTGTTTGAAAAAAGTAACAGCTGAGGCAGGTATATCTGGCACAACTTTACTTACTTCCAAGGTGCATGGAGGATGAATAAGGTCTTGAAGGAAACAGAAATCTCCACCAACACTTGTAGTTTCGAGAACAGCTTTATTACACTGATGCGTTTTGGCTTGTGGCCTTCATCAGCTAAGCTGTTAGCATCAGCAGCGCTAGCTGTTAGTGTCAGTAATGTTTACAATGCTACCTGAAGGTAGTGACTTTATTTTTTCAACAGTTTATTTACCTATGCTCCTGGTGATAGGCAACGACATCCAGAGCACAACCTAGGTTGTGTCAATCCTCCTTCCTGCCCTCAGACAGCTTACTCACAACATCTACGCCACAGCCTCAGTTTTTGGTCAAAATATGTCCAGAAGTTGTTAAATAATTCAGATAGCCAATAACTAATACATTTATAGTAGCCTCATTTCACCCCCTTTTCCAAAAGCCATTATATCCCTTTAGTAAGAAGGTACAAGTCCAATTTAAGCAGCCTGAGATGTGTTAATTAGCCTGCATTTTTTCTTAATTGTTTTTTCTTCTTGTCCTTTTTTTTGCTAATGTATTTTTTTTTTTTTTGGTGTTACCATTTCATTTTTTTTTCCATTGCTGTGCTTGTTTCTAGTCACTTTGGAGCTGCACATGCCTTCATGTTTTGTGTTTCTGTTTTGTTTAAATCAGTGCAGGGCCGTGGTTCTTGATGCAAACAGACAGACAAAAACACAGGCAGGCAGATAGACAGACGAGTGGGGCAGGGACTGGTGCTGCTGTTTAGTGCTGAGGCCTGGCCTGGAGACTGCTGACTGATGCAAAATAGAAACACGGGGGTGGGACGGTTGGAGAGAGGGAGAGAGTGAGTGAAAGCCGAAGCGAGACTGATGGCGAGAGAGAGGGAGACGGTGCAGAAAAGAGAAGAGTGGGAGGAAGGAGGGAGAGAGGGAGAGACATTATCGAGCCAGTGTGAGTCAGCAGGTTGACAGAGCTTCAGGGTGCGGCTCCAGCACGGCGCTGCTACTGTAAATTCTCCAGTTTGAATGAGATTCTTATGGAGTCTGCAACATCAGTCACTTCAGAGCCTTTACTGCATGTATGATGAGAATGTTAATATCGCTCTCTTTAAAGAATAAATGATCTGAATCTGTGACTCCCTCTTTGATCTGATCAATGGTGCAGCTCAGCTGAGGGCTTTCAGATGGCTAAATTTACCTCTGAACTGGTAATCCATGAGAAATATTAACTCAAATACATTGTAATAAAATTACTGGCATCTTTACTACAAGTCAAATAAAAATAAAACGGAAACACTGAATCAAAATATTGGCTCTTAAAGCCGTCATTATGTTTATAAGCAGCCTTCCTTGTCCTTGTAAAATCCATAGTGTGCAATAACTGGGTGTGTTTGACCTGCGTGTGTTTGTAGGACCAGGAGACAGCGTGCCTGCGGTGTACGGCCTGGATGTGACGGACGTGTCCCGGTGGGAGGAGATGGTGCTGAACCCTGCACTGCAGATACTGGACAGCCTCAGGAAGGTGGGGCCTCAGTGATCTGAACCAGCTGCCTTTGGTCAGAATCTCCATCTGCCGTCTGGAACCAACAATTTCCATACTTCCTTATTTACTACCTTTTGTTCCTCTCTTATTTACTTTCTTATGCCTCAGTACTTTAATTTTCCATCTGTTTCCCCCTCTTAACATTCTACTCTTTTTCCTACATCCTGATTTTGTTTACTTGCTTACTTAGTTTTCCATTTATTTCTCTTTATCTTTTTTTCTTTCTAGCTCTGCCCTATTTCATTCTCCTCATGCTCTCTGAATTCCATGACACTTAAAAATTCCATCTTTTTAGGTACTTTTTCCATTTTAACTTGACTGTCCTTATTTCACATGAGAAAAAATGTGGAGTGAGAAGGTTGCCAACAGAGAATGAGCTGTCTTCCTGTTGGACAGGGGTTCCTCTGTGATAGCAACTCCCTCACCATACATTATACAAATTAATAGGCAGCTACTCACAGCATTTCCTGAAAGTATGTGAGCGCCACACTCACAGTGTTGCTCGCTGTCCACACTGCATCTGTTAAAAACTGAATTCCCTACCATTATTTCAGGTTAAATCACAGCATTTCAAACATGGATATTTACTATTTTATTCATGCTATCTCTGCTCCCGTCTGACACTCCTAGTGCCTTGTCATCTCCTTTCCTTCTTCCTCGTCTGTGCCGTCAGAAGAAATGGCAAAGAGGCATAAAAATTCATCGCTTACGAGCTGTCTTTCTGTGCAGGTTTCTGTGTAAGATTGGTAAATGTAGGCCATTGTGTGCTGTTAGGAAATCAACATTTTGAACAAAATATTGATTTGGAAATCATTTTAAGGATGTAAGAATGATTTTCATCTTCCATTTAACAAACTGAGCAGAAGAAAGAACTTCACATAGCCTTTATAAAGTGACTTACATTAAACTGAATATTTTCACTATTGATGAAGTTAGACAAAAGGCGCAGATCCACATACTGTACTCACAGCTGTTTCTAATAGCAGCCTTCGCTGTGGTGTTATGTAGCTTTAGCATAGCGTCAGTTTTACTAGAACTGGACCACATTTCTGTGTGAAATAAAGAATAAAAACACTTTACACTAAAAGCTTTTCATGATGTGAAAGATGTTTTCACTCCTCTGCTGACCTGCTTCAGTATGAGTGTGGGATAGTTGGTTAGGGTTAGTTGTTGCGTGTGTGGTTGTATACAACAGGATCAACAGGAGACTACTGAATGCTACCTAGTGAGCATGGCGGTGATGCACGCTGACGCAGCAGCCTTGTGGTATAACCCAGAGAATGGGGCGCATGACACCTACAGTCAGAAGGGGAGGAGGCAGAGATGGCGTTGTGTGAGAAGCCAGGGCAAATGAGCCGGGCAGCAGGGCTAGGCTAAGAGCAGCCCCACACTAACCTGACGTACCAAGCATCTTTCTCGCAAATGCCCTCTCCCTCGCCAGCAGGATGACATAAGGCTGCAGATTTCTAACCCACTGCTTGGGCGACTGTGTCTTGATAATAACAGCGACCTGGCTGCAGGAAGACATACCGGACCTAACCGTGGATGTACAGAGCTGACCAGCCAGCCAACTCAGGTAAGATTAGAGGGGGTTGTTGGAGTCATATCCACAAGCGGGCCTCCAGGATCCTGAGCATCTTTCTCGCAGGTGCCTGCTCCCTCGCCAGCGGAATGGAGACGTGGGGCTGTGGATTTCTAACCACCGCTTGGATGGCTGTGTTTGCTGCTACAGAGGAGACTGCCTAACGAAGTTTCATTGTGTTTTTACTATGCAATGACAATAAATGATTTTCTATCTACCTACCTACCTACCTTCCTACCTTCCTACCTAGCTACAATGTCTGGTAGTGGGGTGATCAGCTCGGACTCAGCCACAGTGGCAGTTTCATCAGAATAGGACTTGTCTTTATTAAAACAAGGGCAGAGAACAACACTGAAAGCTTTTCATCACAGAAAAGATGTTTTCACTCTTTTCTCTCCGTCTGCTTCAGCATGAGTTGGCGATTTTTACGGGTTGGGTCTTCCACTGTATTTAGTGGCTGCTGCCGCGGTAGCTGTTGGCTTGGATGTAGCTGTAGAAAAGCGGCAGTTTAATCAGAACTAGACCGTGTTTCTTTTACAGACAAGAGCAGAGAGCCACAACGAAAGCTTGTCTTTGCAGAGAAGATGTGTTTGCATGTCTCCTGACCGGCCTTGGCATCAATTTTATTCATCAAGAATTTCCACCATCTCCAGCACCTCAAGAGTAGCGCATGTACACATTGTCACTTAGGCTCGTCTAGGCTAAATAATCTCTGATTACCATTCGAGAATACTGGAAAAGTCCTACCCTTGCCAAACGCTTTCTGTGGGAGCTTTCCCAGATGAATGGGAAATACATTCATGCAATGGATATATCAGAAAACACCGTTCAGTCAGGCATTACAACAGGCATCCCAGATAGTTGCAGTGAGCCAGATACTAGGGTTAACCTAGTCTAGTTTACCCTGTCATGGTTTAAGTCAGCTGACTTTTCTTTCTCCATTTCCTGGTCTTTAACTGCTTAATCTGAAACCACACTTTGTTCTGTGTTCCTGTAATGTTCTGTTTCTGTGTCTGTAATCTGTATCTTCAGTTTTGTCTTTTTTGCAGCAGCAGCAGCAGTTTTTGTCTTTATCAGCCTCTGTACAGCTGTTTTCATCTCCTTTCTCCTTCTCCCACAGTAACTGGACTTCTCCCCACAGATTAATCTGACAACATTTCACCTTCCAGAGTTCGTGATTAGATACTCGTTCTTAGAAGCATCCTGCTTTTCTTAGTAGCAGGTTGTTCTTTTGAACAACAGTGATCTATTCAATGATAGACGACATAATTGGCCAATCAGAATCAAGTATTTTTAACAGCCCAACATGTAATAATGGTTTTTAGAATCTGACCCCACTGACATTACTAAGAGCTGAAGCAGAGTACATCATGTTTTTTGTCTTCGCTGTCGTCTGTTTGTCCATCCTCGCCATTGTTGTAAACGTAATATTGCAAAAAAGCTTCGGCGGATTTTTTTCAAACTTTTCACAAATGTTCATCCTGACTTAAGGGTGAACAGTTTGCATTTTTGAGGTAAAAGATCAGTTTGGCCTCATGATCTGATTTTGCTTGTAACATTTGTACCACAGAAAACCCCACAGCCCTCTTCTTCTGTCAGGTTTCACTGTCTGGGAAGTGCAAAGTCCTCATGAAGGCACATAATGACCAGTCAGTAGTTCCAGTTTTATATTTGTGTCTTTTAAAGTATAGTTGTTCCGATTGCGATACCTGTATCTAGGGCTGGGAGATTTAGGCAAAAATCAAAATCACGATTAATTGAACTTTTTACCTCGATTATGATTAATGAATGATTATTCCACCCCCAAACTCCAACCCTGCTTGTTCTATAACTATTTGTATAATTTTAAAATAAAACAACTGAAAGGACCAGGCACAGATAAGAATTTATGGTTACATATTTAAATATATGAAATCAAAACACACATCAGCTGAAATGAAAATGTTTTTCGTAAAAAGTCAAGTTTTTCCAAGGGGAAAAATTTGAAATAATTAACACGGCAGGTTTCTATCGGGTTCGATTATTTTTCGATTAATTGCCCAGCTCTACCAGTATCGTAAATACGTCTGATACAGCTCAAAATGCAGCATTGGTATGGGCGAGTACACGAGTTTATGCACCAATCCGATACCGTTTGGTTTAGCTTGCAGCAGCAAAGAATGGTGGCTGTGTGACAGTTTTTCTCTGAATGTGATCATTAAAATGCCTTCCAGACCGTCGCTGTCGTACACGACAAGAAGTGACACAGTTTATCAAAAGTTAAATAACTGTTGAACCATAAATCGCTGCCTCTTCCTTGTTTCTCCTCTTGAAGCTAGCCATTGTGCCGTCCCATTGATGCCTTTGAATCCTTTGCAGCAGCATTTCCAGTGAGCCTGGAACTCGTGTGACTTTTGGGGACTTTAACTATAGAGATCCACCCCAGTAAACGCGACATTGAACGTCTTTTTTTTTTACCTATTTTAATGAAATTACGATCATTTATTTACACTAGCTCGAATGCTAACTGCCATATTGTGTACTCTTTGTGAGAGTCTGTCAGCCAGTTGCAGGCTGTTCTAGAAGAAGGTATGCTGCCCGGATAGAGCATAATATGTAGAGAGATGGAGAGAGTCTGTGATGCAGCCCCCTGTATTATTTTTATTTTAATATTTAGCAGTGAAACTCAATAATCAGCAGGAAAACATCTTTAGGCCCACAGAGATGCTGTACACCAGGGATGTCAAACTTAATCACAGCAGGGCTGAATTCTGAATTTGGGTCCAACCTGAGGGCCGAGCAGGGTCCACATTTAACCATAAACTGTCAACCTCATTTTCACCAGCAATGAATTATGGGGAGAAAAAAAAACTGATAAACTCGTGATAAATGATTTTGAGATGGAAAAGGGTCAAAATTATAAGTTTAAAGGCTCAGAATCTGAGATAAAAATTAAAACTTGTTAGCTCAAAATGTTCAAAACATGGCATTTAAAGTCAAAATAAAGTTTTTAAAAGGCAAATATATGAGATAGAAAGTTAATATCATGATTCTTGACAGTCAGAATATTAGATAAATTCAAAATCAGCAGTCTAAAACATCAAAGCATGAGAAAAACATTAAAATTGTGAGTTTTAAAGGTCTAAATATTACTTCAAATTTAAATCTAAAAGGTCAAATTATGAGATAAAAGTCAAAGTTAGGAGCTGAAAAGGTCAACGTGAGAAAAAAATCATAATCATGAATTTTAAAGGTCAAAATATTACTTAAAATTTTAAAATTGGGGATTGAAAAATAAGATAAAAAGTCATAATTGTGAATTGAAAAGGTCAACATATGAAAAAAAAAGTCAAAACCATAACTTTGTGTCATAACTGTGAGATGCAAAATTAAGAATATGAAATAAAAACAGAAATGTATTGTCCCACATTCCTGTTTATCCAGTTTTTTTAACTTTTAACTTTTTCTCATTTTTATGACGTAACAAGGATATTTTAGATCATCATGGTTATGTTTACATTTTTAAACTGGAGGAAATCTGCAGACCTCAAACCAGTGGGTCAGTTTTAATAAAAATATGATAGGATCTGGTGGGCCGGGTGTAACTGGACCATGGGCTGGATTTGGCCCCCGGGCCTTGGGTTTGACACCCCTGCTGTACATTATGATTCTATTTGTTGAGCCATGTTCTAGTCAAATATAGGTCTACAATAATTTGCTACTCTGCACAGTCAGTCTAGAAAGTTCACTTGTATCGGCTGATACCTTGGTATCGGAGCCTTACTATACTTATTCTAATTGAAAACTCTACAGACATGGTTTACTTGTCAGTCTTATTCATTTATTTGTTTATTATTCCATCAGGGCGAGGAGCCAGCTGTCTCACCAATCAGAGTCCAAGCAGAGGAGCAGAGAAACAAACGGAGCCACCATTCCTGTGATCTGTGTGACAGAGTGATCATAGGTGACCTGGAGTGGACAGGTGAGACTCTCAGTACACCTCACACTGCATGACAACATTCTCATTACCCACAGTCCTTTGCGGCTAAAAACTTGCACCGAATGCCATAACCCAAAACCATTCAGGACAAACGGTGCTCTGTTGTGTCCTCTACCTGCAGCTCACCTTAAATCTAAAAAGCATCACTATCATGTGAGGAAGAAGAGGAAGTCCGATCCAACGTCTGACCAATCCCAGGTTGAACCTGCACCTCCTGACTCAGCTGCAGAGATCTCGCAGAGCCAGGACAAGAGCACAACACAACAGGAAGTACCTGTGGCGTTATAAGAGTTGTTAAAACTGGACTAAGTTAATCTGCGTTTTTGTTTACATCAGCTGGATGTTTCCTCAAAAGACTGCTCTTCCTTTATTCTGCTGCTCATTCATGTTGTAAATAATTAATCCTTCCTGAATGCAAAGAACTTTGATTCTAAGAACATTTTAAAAATGTAAGAGTGTTTTACTTCAGTCGTACTCGTTTAAGAGTATGGGTTTATGAACTTGTGAAGCAGAGGTGTTGACTACCAGGGTAGTTCAACATCGTGGACTGAAAATAATTACTGGAATGTTTTATGTGCCGCCAAAGAAGAGTTCTAACACTTATATTTGTTCTATCTATTCTTAAAGTGCCTCCATTAAAGTGATCTTTTCATACTTTGATTTCCAACTTAATATTTTTTGACTTCGTCATATTTGCAATTTGCATGCATCAGGATAGGGCTGCACGGCAGCGCAGGGGTTAGCGCTGTTGCCTCACAGCAAGAAGGTCCCTGGTTTGCTTCCCCAGTTAGGGCCTTCTGTGCGGAGTGTGCATCCCCATGCACCTGTGGGTTCTCTCCAGGTACTCCGGCTTCCTCCCACCACCAAAAACATGCTCATTAGGTTAATTGGTGACTCTAAATTGCCCGTAGGTGTGAGTGTGAGCATGCCTATATGTCAGCCCTGAAATTGACTGGCATGCCTGGATGCATCAGGATAAGATGTAAGAAGGAAAAATTCAGTACGTTTACATGCAGAGTTGAGCCCAGCTGTGGTTAAATCTTGAGTAGATCGTTTATCAGTCTTACAGCTGCATGCAGTTCAATCTGACTGGCTCTGCATCTGGAGGTTATTTTAAAGGAGACATATTATGCAAAAATCACTTTTTCAGGCTTTTCTAACACAAATATGTGCCCCTGGCCTGTCCACAATCCCCTCAAATACCAGAAAAATCCATTCTCTATCCCCCTCTCTTTCTCCACCTTTCAGAAAATGTGTGCTAAAACAAGCTGTTCTCAGATTTAGCTCCTGGTGACCTCACCAGGAGCGTGAGCACTCGCCCCCTTGTTTGGTTGGCCCTCCCCACTTGGAGGAAAGTTCAGCCGTCCTCTACTGAGCCTCTCAATTACCAGCTGAGATGCTGGATAGCTCAGTGGGTTATCCTGCTGATTATGGCCTGGGAGGTTGATGGTTCGAATCTCAGTCAAGTTCTAAACTTTGGATAAAAGTGTCTGTATTACCAGGAGTACTGCATCCATTTCCTGTAAGGGGTGTGGTCAGGGGCGGAGTCAGACAGCTAATTACCATTTAAAGCCACAGACACAGAAATGGCTCGTTCTGAGAAGGGCTGAAATAGAGGGGGTTTTAAACGTACAAAGATCCAATACTGGAGTGATTTTTCAGCAACAAACTTCACAGGCATGTTTTGGGGACCTCTGAGACCAATTTAAGCTTGTCTTAAAAGGGTATGATATGTGACTGAAGCCAGATAAAGTTCCTGCAAGTCGGCATTCTGGTGTTTGAGAAAATTGATACAAAGTCGTTTTCTTCAAAATGATCATTTTTCGTTTTTTTCTCATTTTATGCAAGTCCGACGTTTAAACTACTCATTCGATGAAAAAAGTAACACAAATGTGATATTTAAAAGCGTTAATTTTGTGTTTAAAAATGCCCTCTTTTCGTAGTTTCTGCGTGGAGATTGAGGGGAGGGGAAAGCGAAACTGCTGGGTGATAATTGGCCACTCAGCCTGCCATTGTCCCCAGTTTCGCCCATTGAGATGGACAATAACAAACACTGCATGGCTCAAACTCCACCCCCCTCGGCACGTAACTACAGCTGTTTCTAGTTATCACCTTTATCAACAAGCCTCAAGATGCCCCCTGCAGTGAAGAAAAGTAGAAGAGACGATGAAGAAGCAGCAAGAATTATCAACAGACTTGGGACAACTTCAGGATCCCTCGACAGTGAAAGTTTGATGAAGGCGGATTTCCTATGGGAATATTTAGATGAGCGTCACCAGTCCGATTCAGAAGCTTGGTTTGGGTGGACTTTATGTAAACGTGGCTCGATTGTTCACACCCATCACCTGGCCGGCCTGAAGGTAGGAGTAGTCCTGAAACTTTGAACCTGTTTTTCTCAGAACAAAGAGAAACTAGAAGTTAACATTCAAATGAGCATATCTTTGTAAAATATGCCCAGATTAAGGTGTATGATACATCATTTGAAAGCTTGGAATCTACGCTTTCATAATGTGTAAAAACTCAAAAATGACCTCTGATGACTTGCAGGAGTTTTTAGCAGCTTTGGTCACAACTGTCTCCTTTAAGAACAGCTCGGAGATGAGGAGAGGGAGAAGGAGCCGGTGGCTCCCGCTCGTTTGCTTCCTCTCCAGCGGAATGAACTTTTCTTCTTTATGTGTTTTGTTTTCCCAGCTTCTTTCTCTTCTTTTTTGGTTGTTTAACAGCAGTTACCAAGCAAAGCACTTCTGCCTTCTATATCGGCAGGTAAATACTTTTCAGATATATCTGTTTTTTTAATAGGTTGGACATATTTGTTGTGTGCATGCACAGAACCGTGACCCGGGACAATTGCAAATACTGTTACACCTCTATTTAATTGATCCCCAATTGCATTATCTATGCAATATCTATTGAGTCAGACTGACACAATGAATCAACTTTTTTTATTTGCACACAAATGTACTGAATACAAGAGAGGAGAAAAACATGAAAAAAGCAGCTTTATCACAGGCACAAAGATTGCACTGTCACCTTCTTGTTGTATGATTTTACCACCATCCAGCCCTCCATGATGGTGAATTATCCTGATTATTTCCTGCTGTATTCTCACAACAACTCCACCAAATTTTCTGCAGAAAGTTGCACAATTCTGGCTGAAAGCATGTGAAAAATTACACCATATTACACATGCATCTCACCTTGAAAATTTCTGAAATGCCAGCATGTTAAACACCAAAACATTGTAATGTTAGCATTTCAGGTCAAAGTTTCTCCTCTGTGTGTTAAACCCTATCTCCATGGACTTTATGCCTCCTCCAAATGGTTGTAAATCTTAAATAAACCAAAGGAACCAAACTCTTTTGTCTCACAGGTAAAAGTAAAGCTCACACATTTTGTTGAGATTTCAGAGATTTTCACATTACTTCAGTGGTATAAAGGTGTCCCTTTATCTCAGTCTGATCTCATTGGCATGCTTACACAGCACATGTATTGTGCTTTGTTTGCCTCCTGTCACCTAGTTTTACTCTCCTTAAACTTGTTTCTTTAGCCCTTTGTTTGATGGAGACAAGTCACCTGATTGATGCTGTTGTCTTTCATTGGAGCTTAGCCGGGTTCATTTCTGCTCTGACAGAGTTATAAACCATCAGGAGACGTTGTGTTTCACCGCAGCGATTGCACGTCTTTGTTTATCCACTGGTGTGTCGTACCTCTCTCAAACCAAGGTGTGCCTGCGTGCTGTAAAACCCCTTACACAATAGCTGGCACCTCTCCAAAGGCCTCTTCTGGCGCTCCCTTTCCCTCACTTCACCTGATGCTTTTTCTTCCTCCCAATGAAACAGTTGCTCCACATACTCTGCACCACTCCACCATCTCTTCCTTGAAGACGTCAGTCTGAGGTTATTTTTTCAACACAAGTCCAGTTCACAGGCTCCCAGTGTTTGACCTCATCCACATGACTAAAAATATTTCAAGCCATATAATAGCTGGAAATGTGTGTCCCACATTCTCTCCTTCCAAACTGGGTCAGGCCTCAAGCTTACTTGGGGCTTACCATACAGTGTGAGAGATATCAGAGGTCACTGTGCAACTGGTGTTTGGTTTTTATAACCCTTCTGTGTGTGCAGACTGTTTTTCTTCCCCTCACTTTTAATCAGACGTGCTTTCCTCTCCGTCCCTCTGGAAGTTTTTTATCGTGTCCATCTTCTCAGTAATTACAAAAAAGCAACAATTAAATTGTCATCAGATACTTTATCTCAGGAGACTTCATGTGTGGTTTCTTCTTATCTCCAGCTCCTGAGTAAATCCAGCCCGGCACCTCCAGGCACTGCTGAATCACGGTGCGTACTGTAGAAAGGAGAAAACTTGTGCAATTCAATGACATAAGGCTTTAGCCCCTTGAACCACAAATACACACACTCTTAGAAGTGGAGAACTAGGCCAGCGTCCACGGTCACAAGGCTAATTAGTGATTTACGCACCGTGATGCCGTGGATCATCTATGGACACACATGCACTGAGTGAACTCATTAGCAGCAGACAGCGAGGACAAAGAACAAACACGCACACCAAACCCGCTTTAAGAGAGGAAATCTGCAGCTATAGCCACAGATAAACGCACAGAAAATGTATTTATTCAGCTATCTTGTTTTATGTTTTACCCCAATAATGCTGCTTCTTCAGCAGGCCTTGAGCTTTCCTGTATTTGTGCTTCTGTGTGTTTATGTGAAAGCTCTATCAGCTGAATAATAATTCACCCAGTTTGAGTGCCCCATTTCTGTCTCTCCCCCTCTCAGTCCAGCTCTGCCTTATAGCGGCGCAGTAGCTGTATACGCTCACAGAGCACACACTGTCCTATACATGAGGCCCTCTGTGGGGGAAAACTGCAGGCTTGCTTATGTAACTAGCACTGCAGCCTATAGATGCACGTTGTCTGAGTCTGGCATGTTTGCAGAGGCATTTAAGGCTCCCGTGCTGGATTTGCCTCATGCACTGCATCCACTTATGTGCAAAAAGAGCATGCATTATTTTGATTACTTTTTTAGAATGTTTTTTTTTTTTTTTTGCAGTTTTCTGTTTATGTTTAATGTTAACTTTTGCTTTTTTGTCATTAGCCAGGCTGATTCAAAATGACACCAGAACATGTTAATGATAATAAAAAGTGATCAGTAGGTTCAGAACATCTATGAAGAGCCTCTAGCTGGTCATGCAACAGACTGAAATGAATACTCATGTCTCTACATGATGCAAATAGGTAAAAGAGATCATCAGACAAGACTGAAATGAATACTCATGTCTCTACATGATGTAAATAGGTAAAAGAGATCATCAGACAAGACTGATTATTTATTCATGGTACAATTTATTGCCTGTAGATGCTGCCTCAGGGTAGGTGTCAGACAAGCAGACTGCCAAAGCAGCCTGTTTTACACTTTCCCCAGCAAAGACTCAGTAAGTGATACGTCTGACTGCTCAAAGAAAGCAGGGAGAATTTTGATGTGATAATAACAACTGACACACGTATAGAAAAAGGTCAGCAAGACATGGAAAAGACGCACCATCCTGCCCACAATTACAACAGTTAAAGGTCCTCACTCAAGGTTTACATTGTTGCAGTATGGCCCCACTGAGTGTGTCTTAAGGAGTTTTTTTCACTTAAACTACATTCAGTAATGTGTTTTAGGAGTGCACATTGTTGGTTTGCCAGCATCTGATGTGTCGATATTTATGAATTCACATTAACCAATGCTGACTAGAAATCTGGTTCAGGCATATTTACAATTTAAGGGGTTTTTTTTTCCCTGAAATAAAGGAAAACACTCCAGCTATGAAAAGTCTGCTGAACTCCACAAACTTATTTATACTAAGGCTGATATGTTGGTTGTAAATAGCAGGAGAAATTGTCACATTTGCTGAAACCAGTAATTACTTTATGAGCTAATGTTTGCCAATACCGATATCATGTTGACAGTATTGTGAATCACGATTAATAAGTAAATGACTGCTTGCATGAGAGGATGAATTTCACACATAAAGGGAGAAAAGCTGTTAAAAAGTGGCAACACCTTCAGGCTTCACAACCCAAGTGGATGCAAGCTACACTCAGCAGAAAGGTGGAACGGTTTGCAAAAAAAAATCGAATTGCGATTGTGGTTTAATATGTTATTCAACAAATTCAAGTTATAAACTATTCAGTATTATGACCTACATTCAGCCAGGGACACTCATCATACACTTAACTGCAGAATAGATGTGCAGTTTTACTTTGCAGAGAAGGCTTGACTCAAAGATGCTCCCTGGGTTAGTCAAGCATGCTTTAACTTTCCAAAGAGTACATATCTAGAAACCTCCATATGGATAGACACATTTATGTGACACATTTATGATAATGTGTTAAGCCAGGGGTGTCAAACTCAATAACAGCAGGGGCCAGATTCTGGATTTAGGTCTAACCTGAGGGCCTAACAGAGTCGACATTAACCATAAACTGTCTACTTCATTTTTACCTGTGATAAAACATGAAAAAAAAGCACTGATGATAAATCATTTGGAAATTCAAAAAAGTAAAAATAAGTTTAAAGGCTCAAATCTGTGAAATTTTTTTTTCAAATTTATGAGTTCAAAAGATCAGAACACGATATTAAAGATAGAAAAAATATGTTTTTAAAGAGCAAATATACAAGGAGAAAGTTGAAATCACAAGTTTGAAAAGTGAAAATATGAGATTAAATTTGAAATCACGAGTTTAAATGCCAATTATGTCTTAACATTTTAAATTATGAGTCTAAAAGGTCAAAATATGGGATTAAAAAGCCTAAATTAGGAGTTGAAAATGTAAAAATATGAGCTAAAATTCAAAATGAAGACTTAAAAAGTTCAAAATCTCATTTAAATTCTAAATTGGGAGTGTAAAATGTCAAAATATTATATAAAAAGTAAAGATTATGAATTTAAAATGTCAAAACATGAGAAAAAGGTTAAAATCATGTGTTTAAAAGTCAAAATATGGGATTAAAAAGTTGAAGTAAGGAGTTGAAAAGGTCAAAATATGACTTAAAATTTAAAATTGGGAATCTAGAAGATAAAAATGTGACATATAAAGTCCAAATTATGAGTTGAAAAGGTCAAAACATAAAATGAAAAGTCAAAATCATAAGTTTGAGTTGTAATCTTGAGATGCAAAATTGAAAATATAATATAAAACACAAATTAATTTATTTTCCCACAATCTTGACTTATACTGGTGGGCCAGTAATAAATCAAATATGATATGATATGATCCCGCAGGCCGGATAGAATCGTCCCATGGGCCGGATTTGGCCCCCGGGCCTTGAGTTTGACACCCATGTGTTAAGCTACAAAGGAGGCGGCTGGGGTGGAGGAGGTGAAGTTTTGCCAGCAGCAGTGTGGTGCATCAGCATTGATGCAAGCAGGGATTAGTGAGATGAATGTCATATTTAAAATTATATTTTATATTTTTATATATTTAAATTTACACCGCTGTGTTGAGAGAAGAGCTGTGATTGGCTGTTGGAGCTGAGAGTAATTGGTATCAGCTGACTATCAGCTTATCGTGTCTGGGGGTATGACTTTTGTGAATGAACGCCAAGCTTCATCAACATTATATAGAATGAACTAGGGCAGAATGATTAAAAACAGATATCTATATGGCTCAAAAGTACCTGCGTTTTGCAGGTGGCAGGTGCTAATTTCCCACCTTGCATTGACACAGGAAAAGTCTGATTTGCCTCCTAATGAGAAATCGAAAAGAAACGTCATACCACTGCAATATCTGTAAAATGTGGTCATGCTACATGTGGTAGCAAAGCGACAACTTTAGGTGTTGGATAAAACAGTGCAAGTTTAGAATGCAGTTCCTTAAATGTCCACTAGGGGCTGGCTTTAAAAGCCCTGAGAATCACCTACAGACCCATTCAAAAGAGAGATTTTAAGAGAGGGGGTCTTGCTGCAGAGCGTATATCACAGATGGGCCCTCTAGCAGATGGTTCATGAACAAAATCCAGAATCTGGCCCCTGCTGTGATTGAGTTTGACACTCCTGCTTTAATCAAAATGTCTATCTAGGCAAAATGAGTGAAAATAACATCATACACTCACAAATAAGCTAGCTAGCTGCCTCTAGGTTTTCAGTCTATGCTAAGCTAATCAGTCTCATGCAACGATCACAGATTTAAGAGTAGCATCAAAAGTCTCTGCTCTTCTTAGCAAAGCTATTGTATCTGTAAACACTTCAACCTGAATTTATTCAGGTGCAACCCTTTGAACAACTCAGAATCCACTTTGTTTATTTTCCCTGAATTTTCCAGTCATGAGGTAATGATGCTCAACAGACGACTTATTAAATTTTCATTGCCTCTCCATCTCAGAGCGCTGCTGGAGTAGTGTGTCATCCAGTGACTGTGCGTCTAGGTAATGTGAAGTCCACTTAATCCTAATCTCTAATCCCATTTGACTAAACATTCTCTGCCATCTGGCCCTGGCGAGACAACAAAACACACTGGCACGCACCTACACACAGGCAGACGGGCATGCGAGCAGCTAATCAGATGGAGCAGCAGCTGTAGTCAGAGACGCTGTTGACTACGAGGCTGAACCTTTTATTTATGAGAAATGTTTGTTCCTCTGATGTGGATTGAAAGTATGTTTGCAGATAATAACAGAAGGCCAAATAGTTGGCAGTGGCAGAGTACTAGACACCACATGTAGCTGTAATCTCAGAGCGGAGGGTTTTTGGAATGTGAAGGACTTGGTTAAGGATGTGAAACCTTTTCTGTCTGACAGTGAGCCCAGCTAAAGGTCAACTATCAGTCTGCCAGCTGTTGTGTGTGTGGTTTTTTTCCCTTTATCATGAAAGCTGTGTATACAGGCTGTTCTTATTTGTGCCCTTTAAGATTATTTTCTCATTTTCAGTCCTTTCAAAGAGTGTTTTTATGTCTCTGCATGCAAGCTTCCTCTGCACAAGGTCATTGTTTTGCTCTCTGAGAAGAAGACAAAGACGATTCAAAACTTAGGTGTTGCATAACCAAGTGAGAAACACAACACTGTCAGGTGTGACTCAATCTGATAGGGAAGCGTTGTGTTTTTTCTGTTTGTGCACATGTGATATGTCAGTCTTTCATAACAGCACGAAAATAAGAAACGTGCCGTTTCTGTTTGCACTATAAATGTAATATGTGTATGCCACACTACACACTAACATACATAGCCAGGGCTGCAGGAGGAAGGATCAGTGTGCAGCATCCTAACCGGGCTCAGACACAGTGTTTTATGGCGTTTCATTGAGATCTGATGTATGCATCAGGAGCCAAGTGCAGACCATCATTTATTGATGTGTGAGTGAGTGTGTGTGCCTATAGGGATGAGAGAGGTTCAGTGGGTTTATGCAGCTCCCTGTCTCTTTTTTTTGTCACACTGTCTGGCTCCTGTGGTGGCCGTCGTGTATGGAAAAAGGGACAGAAGGACCAGAAGAGGACAAGATGTGATTAGATGTGAAAAGCCTCCAAGGAAAGTGTCCGAGGTGCAGTGCATGCATGGCTCTATAGCTGCTCTTTCTCTCCTCTCTCTCTCTCTCTCTCTCTCTCTCTCTGCTGCATATTTCCTGGCTGTTATGTAATGCGGGGGCCGCTCGGTACTTTTTTCCCCTTCTTCGTCTACCCTCCCCGATCCAGAGCATGACATGCCTTCCTGTTTTTCCAGCAACCCAGTGAACTCTTTTCCCAGGGCAACACTTGGGAGGGCACGCACTCACCCAAAACACACAAAAACACACACACAAAAACACTCACACAGCACAAACTGTTGTCACATATTGTAAGCGGTGTGTTTATTTTAGACAGAGCTTCTTACCCTTGATGCATTGTGTCTGGTAGGGCTATATAAATGCCATTGTCTCACTCCTTACACCCTTATGGTTTGTTTATTTGGTGCCTGTACATTCATATCATAATAACACTCCTCCCCTCCAAACTCCTGTCCATTTTATCTCATTTATCTGTCCATCCAGTTGTTTTCACCTTTGCTCTCAGGCAGGAAATGGGAGTGCCAGCCTATAAAGGACCAGCATTGCAGTCTGACTGACTTGTGTGTGTGTGTGCATGCTCGTGCACGGGGAGCACTGTACTCTCTGCAGTGTACTGTATGTGAGACAAAGAGGGTGTGTGTGTGTGTGTCTGGGTTTCTCCATTGTCAGTGGCTTAAGCGCCGGGGCCGGCTTTTTCCCGCCAGTGCAGTGTTTTGTGGGCGGGGTTTTGGCTAGATTCAGCGGCAACAAAGAGACAGAGCTTCCCGCCCGATATGCTAATAACCTCCGAGTGGGCGGGGACGGGAGCCTCCCCTACTGCAGTGGTTAACTCTTTCGCTGCTGGGCTGGTTGCGTAGTGTAGTGCGGGTTTGCAGAGCATGTTCCTCTCTACTCTTCTGTCTGAGAGTAGACGGAACAGCCTGGAAAGGACAGATGAAGGATGAATCAGGGTATATCTTAATTTATTCTAGGGTTAAATCAAAGTTATGTCAGTATTTTTGCCTCCCTTTACCATAAAAAGACTAATTTTGTCTGGATTTTGAGAAAAAAATTTCAAGTTGATATGCAAAATTGTGCCTATTATACTGAAAGTGTGTTTGTTTATACCTGTAATGAACACTGTATGCCTTTTCGATGTGACCTTACTGTTCAAATATGAAGGAATTTAGTTGTTGCATCATAATCATCCATCACCCACCTATCATTTTTGCCACTGGTTGACTGATTATCAGCCTGGATGATTTCTGAGGCCAGTATTGACCTATAATCTCAGCACTTTATGGTGGATAGCATTTAGTTTCAATCAGATCTTTGTTTGGTGAGGTTTCTTTACTTCCATTAACCACAACAGAATTAAGCAATCATAAAGAACAAACACACACAGTCACAAAAAAGAGGAATGGAAACAGTTGCAACACGAAGCTAAAAATCAAAGTACCAGACTCTGCAAAAGAAGGAAGAACCTGATCTGTAGATGATAGATTAAGCCTTTGCAGGAAATTGTTTCCGTAGCAAACATGCAGACAGCCCATCATCACAGAAACACATAATTAAGAAAAAGGATGGGCACCAGACACCGCCTTCCAAATTATTATGCAAATGATATTTTTCTCTGGTTTTCCTAAACAGTCGATGCAAATGACAGACAGTGTAATTTTCAAGTCATCAACTGTTACAGCATAATTCAGATTTTATTGAACAAACCTTCCAATGAAAACTATTTCTTTTTCAAAAATAAAAAGCTCAAAATGCCCTCTTCCAGATTTTTATGCACAACAGAGTTGCAGAACATTTTATAGGTTGTAAAGAACTGAAAATGGTCATTTGTTGAATTTGCAGCATTAGGAGGTCATATTTACTGAAATCAAAGCTATTTCAATCAAAAACATCTTAACAGGCCAAGTTCATGTTAACATAGGAGCCCTTCACTGATATCACCTTCACTATTCTTGCATCCATTGAACTTGTGAGTTTTTGGAGAGTTTCTGCTTGAATTTCTTTGCAGGATGTCAGAATATCCTCCCAGAGCTGCTGTTTTGATGTGAACTGCCTCCCACCCTCATAGATCTTTTGCTTGAGGATGCTCCAAAGGTTCTCAACAGGGTTGAAGGTCAGGGGAGGATGGGGGGTCACACCATGAGTTTGTCTCCTTTTATGCCCATAGCAGCCAATGACACAGAGGGATTCTTTGCAGCATGAGATGGTTCATTGTCATGCATGAAGATCATTTTGCTACAGAAGGCACTGTTCTTCTTTTTGTACCATGGAAGAAAGTGGTCAGTCAGAAACTCTATATACTTTGCTGAGGTCATTTTCACACCTTCAGGGACCCTAAAGGGGTCTACCAGCTCTCTCCTCATGAATCCGGCCCAAAACATGACTCCGCCCCTCCTTGCTGATGTCACAGCCTTGTTAGGACATGGTGGCCATCCACCAACCATCCACTACTCCTCCATCTGGACCATCCAGGGTTGCACGGCACTCATCAGTCAACAAGACTGTTTGAAAATGAGTCTTCATGTATTTCTGGGCCCACTGCAACCGTTTCTGCTTGTGAGCATTGGTTAGGGGTGGCTGAATAGTAGGTTTATACATGACTGCAAGCCTCTGGAGGATCCTACACCTTGAGGTTGGTGGGACTCCAGAGGCACCAGCAGCTTCAAATACCTGTTTGCTGCTTTGTAATGGCATTTTAGCATCTGCTCTCTTAATCTGATGAATCAGTCTGTCAGAAACCTTCCTTATTATGCCTTTATCTGCACAAACCCGTCTGTGCTCTGATTCAGACACATATTTCTTCACAGTACGATGAATCCTGAAATATCTCTGTTTTCATACCTTGTCCAAGGCATTGCACTATTCAAGGTTTTCCAGCAGCAGAGATCCTTTTTCTTTCCCATATTGCTGAAACCTGTGGCCTGCTTAATAATGTGGAACGTCCTTCTTAAGTAGTTTTCCTTTAATTGGGATCACCTGGTAAACTAATGATCACAGGTGTTTGAGATTGATTTCAGTGATCCAAAGAGCCCTGAGACACAACACTATCATTGAGTTTAACTGAAAAACACAAAAATGAATGTTTTTGATGCTAAAATCCAATTTGCATAATAATTTCAAACGCATTATAGGTGGTTTTTAACCATTAGATTAAAAAAAAGAAAAAACTTTGGTAGTACTCAAGTGGCATTATATATTATACATGTATATCTCAATAAATTTGAGTTCCATGGAAAAGATTTTTTTTTCAGGAGTTCAGTTAAAAACAGTAAAAGTCAAAAATTATGTAGATTCATTACATACAGAGTTAAAATGCCTGTATTTCTTTTAATTTGATTATTTTGGCCTACGGTTAAAGAAAACTGAAAAGTCAGTACCGTAAAAAAAATTACAATATTAAATATGACCAAATATTAAAAACGATGTTAACTTATATGCGCTCAAGACTTGATTGTTCTTCCTTTTGCATAACCTTGCCAAGCAGACAGATTTACCTGACTCCATCTCTGTCATCATGCAGATCCATCTTGAAAAGCTCAGATCCACAACACTTGTTCTGAACACTCTTTGGACCAATCAGCATCATTTGAGGAGAGTGCAGTAGCTGTGGGCGGGGTTTAGTTGTACTGAAAGCCATTAGCAATGGCGGCCTGCAGTGCTGTGATTAGCTTGGATATAGCTCTAGTACAGCATCAGTTTTACCAGAACTTGACCACATTTCTGTGTGAAATAAGGAATAAAAACAACACTAAAAGCTTTTCATGATGGGAAAGATGTTTTCCCTCTTCTGCTGACCTGTTTCAGCATGACTTTGTGAGTTAAGGGCAGAGGTGTCAAGTAACTAAGTAAAAATACTTTGTTACTTTACTTAAGTAGAAATTTTGGGTATCTATGCTTTACAGGGGTAATTATTTTTCAGCCTACTTTTTACTTCTACTCCTTACATTTTCATTCGATTATCTGTACTTTCTACTCCTTACATTTTAATTTTAATAGCCTCGTTACTCCTATTTCATTTCACCTATCCAGATGAATCACGCCATCCAGATAGAGTGAGTTTGATTGTGGTTGATGAGAATATAAACATAATACCATTCCGACACCCTATTGGTTTGTACGCGATCCATCGCACCTGCACACATGACTAGAATCACGTCACACTCTAGCAAGGAAATGGCAGACGTATGTAGCCTAGAACGAAGATGTCCGTGGAAGAGACTCAAGAGAACTGGAGCGAAATGTCCCAACCAGGCACCAGTGAGGAGGTTGGTAGCCAGGAAGACCAATGCTTATAGGCAACTAGTCATCACATCTGCCGCTCCATGACACACATGTTAATGCTCAGTAGTTCACATATGTGGTTCTTGAATGTATTTGCATTGCACTAAAATGCGTTCATTTTCAATGGACATAAATGAAACAGGTGCATCCCAAATGTTTCAACATTAACATTTTAATATAACATTATAGTCATTATGGCCTTTAGAAACATGTTTTTTGGGGAGGTGGGGTAGTGCTCTATAGGCCGCTGTGGCACGGCCTAAGCTTTTGTCCTTAATGGCATTTTTCCCCCCTTACATGACTTTTACTTTTATACTTTAAGTAGTTTTGAAACCAGTACTTTTACACTTTTACTTGAGTAAAAAGCTTGAGTTGATACTTCAACTTCTACAGAAGTCTTTTTAGACCCTAGTATCTATACTTCTACCTGAGTGATGAATGTGAATACTTTTGACACCTCTGGTTAAGGGTTAGCTGTGAGCGCTGCGATTAAGGCAGACTTAGCCATGGCGGCAGTTTTTTCAGACCTGAACAGCATTTTATAATAAAGAAAGGACAGAGAGCAAACCTGGAAGCTTTTCATGATGGAGAATGTTTTCACTCTTCTCCTGGTCTGCTTCAGCATGGGTTTGCAATTGTTGTGGGTGGAGTTTATTATTTTATCCAATGCTTCTGCCACGGATGTAGCTGCAGGACGGTGGTGGGTTAGTAGAGCCGCAGTGAAAGCTCGAGATACAGTATATTCTTGCAGTAGATAGATCAAACAGTCTGGCGTGTCAGGCCTTTACTTCATCAATGCAGCGTGGCATGGAGGCGATCAGCCTGTGGCTCTGCTGAGGTGTAATTTAGCCCAGGTTTCTCTGACATCAGCCTTCAGCTCGTCTGTGTTTTTGGGTCTGGTTTCTCTCATCTTCCTCTTGACGGTACCTGAGAGATTCTCGATGGGGTTTAGGCCCAGCAGGTTTGCTGGCTGATAAAGCACAGGAAATAACACAGCCATTTAACCAGCTTTTGGTACATTTGACAGTGTGGGCAGGCACCAAATCCTGCAGGAAAATCAAATCAGCAACTCCATAAAGCTGGTCAGCTGACCAGAAAGCACAGTGAGCCAACACCAGCTGATGACATGGCTTCACAAACCATCACTGACTGTGGAGACTGGACTTCAAGCACTGTGGATTCTGTGCCTCTCTGATCCTCCTCCAGACTCTGGGGCCTTGATTTCTTAATGGTAAATGGCCTTAAGCTTGTATCGCACTTTCCTAGTTATCTGACCTCTTAAAGCACTTTTACACCACCGGTCACACCTTCCCATTGATACTCATTCATTCAGCATTCACACCCTGAGGCTGATCCCATTCAAATGCACCCATACATATTTACACGCCATTGACGAAGCAGTGGGAGAAAATTGGGGTTAAGTGTCTTGCCCAAGGACACATCGACATGTGACCTGCCAGCTGGGGATCGAACCCTTGACCTTACAATCGTGAGACGACCAACTCTGCCTTCTGAGCCACTGTCGCCCCATTAAATACATAATTTACTTTAATCTGAAAAGAGAATTTGGACCAGTGAGCAGTAGTCCAGTTATTTTTCTTAGTCCAGGTAAGACACTTGGTCCTGTCACTCTCTAACCGGGCCCAGATTGTCCAGATGGGAGCTTTGCAAGATGGATTCACCAGTCAGAAACACAGAAACTGGTGAATCCATCTGTTTTGCAAGGTTTTGTATTATCCATATAAATGCACAGTCAGGGATCTGAACATTTGCAAAGATTTTTCTACTTTTCTGACTTTTGTCTCTGCAACTCCCCAGATTCTTGATTAGGAAAAAGCATCCTTATCCTAACTTGGCACAACAAGTAAAGAAATTTGTGTTTGGTAGATGAGTTCTTTTCTGTACCTGTGCCTTTTGGCAATGAATCTTTTACCGTTGGAAAGCCTGTTAATTCCCCTTTTAAATGGTGCCACATTTGTAAGGAGCATATATTTGTGGAATGAGCAGCAGAGCTGAGGATGTGGGATGCGTCCATAAAAACTGAACAAATCTTCTCTGTCAATGCCAAACAGCGTATTCTGCTTTTGCTATTGACTTGTTTGGTGGATTGAATAATTGAAGTCTTACAAAACAAGACACAATGGCGAGGGCTGCACTGTGACACGGGTTAGCGCTGTTGCCTCACAGCAAGAAGGTTCCTGGTTCACGTCCCAGTCTGGGCCTTTCTGTGCGTGCATGGGTTCTCTCCGGGTACTCCTCCCACCACAATTGGTGACTTGCCTGTAGGTGTGAGTGTGAGCGTGCCTGGTTGTTTGTCTCTATGCATCAGCCCTGCAATTGACTGGTCCAGTCCAGGGTGTGCCCTAGCTCTAACCCAATGACAGCTGGGATAGGCTCCAGCCTCCTGCAACCTCCGAATGTCCTGTTTTGGGGGCCTCGTACCAGAGTCTGCTTAGGGCCAAAATTTTCAAAATGTACTTTCACTACTTTCACAAAATGTTTCAGAAAATTTAGAGCCACTACTGAGAACAGCTTTCTCATTTAAGAGCATACGAGAGTGCAGTGATACTCAACGTGTGGCTCTTTTATGTCTTTTTTTGAAATAGTTTTCTACCAGAAAACCTTAAAAAGGCCAACTTTAACCTCAGAAATTATCCATTATCCATCCATCCAACATGAATTAGTTTGTTTCCCACTCTTGTACAGTTGGCTTAACTTGCCAACCTTTATTTTTTTGTTTGTATATTTCTATTGCCTTTATTTGGAATTTCCCCTTTTTTACCACTGTTAATCTATTTTTACAGCTTTTTAAGCCCAAGTTTGTCACTTTTTTTGCCCCTTTTCACCAGTTTATCCTTTTTTGTCCTGCTTTTTGCTATTCTCAGTTTTTCCGACTTTTTTGCAATACTTCTCACCCATTTAAGCTGCCTTTTTCCATTAAATGCCACTATTTTTGCCACTTTTGGCCATTTCAGTCTCTTTTTACTCATTTTTTCCCACATTTTTATGGTCGTTTTTTTTTTTTTTTTTTTTTTTACCATTTTTGCCACCTGTAACTCATGTTTAATCAGTTTTTGCCCCTTTTTCTCCCTCTTTGCCAACTTTCACCCATTTTTTTTGCCACTTTTTTGCTGCTTGTTGACAGTTTCACCACTTCAACTTATTTTTATTGCCACTTTAACCCATTTTCGCCACTTTTCACCACTTAGATTGTGGCTCTTGCAAAGATATTTGTTAACAGTTTGGCTCTTTGGTTGAGCAGGGTTGAGTAACACTGCTATAGTGGGATCATATTGTTTAGTAATATTTAGTTTAACAATAAAATTACTGTCACTCTCCGTGGGCTTGCATGTAGTAGGAATTTGTAGGAATTTTGGCACACGGGCAGTTTAATTGAGATTGTATTACTGGTCTTCTGACTTGTTGAGAGAGCCTTTGTGATGGGAACAATGAGACCACATGATCATCCCATGGATGCATGTGACATGAAGCTGCCCTAAAGCGACATAATAAGTCATCTTACATTTAAGCCATTTGGAACAAAAACCCATTTGTTTAAGGGACGTAGTACTTGATGCTATTTCTACTATGTTTTTTAAATACAGGGAAATAAACTCCCCCCCGTTCTCTCCACTTGTATATTTACACATTACAAACTCTGATGCATCTCCAATCTGCTGCAGAATGATGACAGTTCAGCCTCCTGATATTTGAGAAACGTCACAGTTATGCAGGATCCCTCAACAGCTGACACACAACCTATGTGATATTTGATCCAGACACTGGAGTTATGTAATGTCCTCGGGGGATTCTTTAACTAGCAGAGTTGTGCAATTATTTTTCTCCTTAAACCAGAACTTTTATGCACATGTGTTTTATTAATGCTAGTGGGAGTTTCTCCATGGAACACAAGCAGCATTCACAACTTTGTTCATGTGTGAAGTTTGACACCGTATCATATGTCCTGACCTGGAACCAATGAGCTCATCTAAAATAGACCGGCTAAAATGAATGGACCACAAATAGCCTTGTTGGACCTAACACACATTACACAACCATCACAGCCTTTATCTATTTATTTATAGACATTTTTAGGCTGACATCTATCCAGTATGCAGTGTTTGCTCTCATGCTTTTTGCACAAATTGAAGAGAAAAATGTGGTTCTTTAAATCTATATGTAATGTGATAGATGAGGAAATAACTGGATGACACTGCAGAATGAATTTTGAAGTTTTAAAATAACACCAGATAGATAGACATTTGGTTTTGCTTTGTTTAGACTGTTTTATTCTTCTGTATCAAATCCATGCCATACTCTGTCATAGTTTTATGTAGCCCTGTACCCTCATGGAAGCCTGCACTCAGAAAATATTCAGACCCCCTTCACTTTTATCAG
The DNA here is from genome assembly GCF_018320785.1 of Cheilinus undulatus. NCBI lineage: Eukaryota > Metazoa > Chordata > Actinopteri > Labriformes > Labridae > Cheilinus > Cheilinus undulatus. Next base: position 45,040,727 of record NC_054880.1, read on the forward strand.
ATTTGTCATGTCACATCCTGATGCTACAGTCAAAAAAAATAATTTTTATTCCCATTAATCTACACTCAATACTCTATCATGACAACATGAAAGCAAGATTTTAGAAATTTTTGCAAGCTTAAGAAAAATAAGAAACTCAAATATCACACTGACATACAGTAAGTATTCAGACCATTTGCAAAAACAGTGAAAATGTAGCTCAGGTTCCTCCCATTTCTCTGAATCTTTACCGAAATGTCTCTACACCTTGGTCAGAGTCCACCTGTGGTAAATTTAACTGACATTCAGACATGATTTGGAAATGCACACACCTCTCACAGCTGACAATGATATCAGAGCAAAAACCAGCTGCCTCTCCTCAGTGCAAAACATGCAAACTGGTTTCCAATCTCCATACAGGATTTCTACAGCTCAGTCAGAGGTTCTTGGAATCAGGAATCAGGTTCTTGGTCACCTCTCTTATTAACGCCCTTCTCCCTTGATTGCTCGATCGCGCTAGGGCAACCAGCTCTTGCAAGATTCCTGCATCAAACTTCTTCCATTTGAGAATTCTGGAGGCCTCTGTGCTCTTTGGAACCTTCAGTGCAGCAGATTTTTGGTTGCCTTGGACTGCAAAAAGAATTGGATAAAGCCTGCGTGACGTCAGCAGTTTGATTACAATAGATGGACTGAAACAGCTCTCGAAGCCAATCTGTGGCAGCTTCCATATTGAAATTGCTGTTTCAACCTAACTTTGGATCAACCTAACTGCAGACAAGAACCCGCCCACTGAGCTCGACTTCCTGTCAGCTAAGCTAGCACTAAAGCTAGCCTTCTGGAGGTAGCGTCTGCCTGTCAAGCTATCAGTAGGTCAAATGAGACGCTCCAATCAGTGCGCAGAGAAGTTTGATTCCTAAAAGTAATCAAAACCATTGTGGTACAAAAAAATTCACCCTCCCTACAGTGTGTACTCATAAAGACACTAGGTAATGAGACACATTTGGGTTTTTGAACCAGGCTGTAAACAGTTTATTTCTAGTGTAAAAAAAAAGGGGGCTTTTTAACAGGTGTTGTGTACGTGACTTCCAGTGTTCCTGCAGCTTCCAGTGGACACTCGCCGTATTGCAATTGTTTGCAGTTGTGCATTGGCTTCATTTTTCAGGACCGGAGGTTGCTGTTTAGCCTTCCCCAGATCTGTGCCCCGCAACAGTCCTGCCTCTGGGCTAAATTTCAGTGTTGCTGCAAAGGGTCTGAATATTTTGCAATGTGATATTTTAGGTTGATTTTCTCAAATTAACTTGCAAAATTCCATTTTGACTTGGTCATGATGGGGAACTAAGTTTGAATTAATGAGGCAATAAATAATTTCAATGATTGCAGCATAAGGCTGGAACATAACAAACCAGAAAAGCACTTGGAGAGCATGGACCTCCACCATTAGTTCTATCTCCCAATATTGAAGAATCCTTTAAAAAATTCCTGGATCCATCCCCATGTGCCCCCCACCATGGCATTCGCTGATTACTCCCTCCCCAATGGGGTGGAAACATGATGAGGCAAAGCATTGGCTTCGCTACTGGTTGACTGTCATGGTGGAAGCATTGCCTGCCGGTGCCAACAGATGCACTCACAGTCTCACCCATGGTCTCACCGGAGGACTGGAAGTCATGGCAGAGGGTGAATATTCCTCTATTCCTCCCAGCATTGTGAGTATTCAAGCTTCAATTCGCTGTCTTTCTCTCTGTTACGCTCCGACCCGTCTCCTCGACCGGGCGTGCATCTTTCAAACTCTATAAACTCCAAAACTTTGAATAGAAACACACCCAAAATGCTGCTGGGATTGAAGTTACTCATGTCCGCCATCTCCTGGTGTAACGTGTTAACAGCGCAGACCTCCACCATTAGCCCTATCTCCCAATAGTACAGAATCCTTTCAAAAATTCCTGGGTCCAGACGGTGATCCAGATCACTCCCAAAATCTAATCAGTTCTTCCTTATGCCATTTCTGACATTTCCTGAAAATTTCATCAAAATCTGTCCACAACTTTTTGAGTTATGTTGCTAACAAACTAACTAACTAGCAAACTCTCCTGATCACATGACCTCCTTGGCGGAGGTAAAAGTGACGGGCTTCTGAAGACTTCCTGAATGCAACGTGTACCTCCTCAGAAATGTAACTACGTGTTGAAAGAGTGCAGACTAGCATTGTGTTTCCTCTGCATGCTGACTGAACTGAATCTACGTATTATTAGGGATTACTGTATGCAGTCAGTTATGATGTTCTGGATCCTGAGAGAGAAGCTGCAATTGTGTGCCAAAGCTGATCTGGATCCTGATAAACAACTAAACAGAACTGTACCTCAGCTAATTCAGTTTCATCTCTTCAGATAATTGCTCTGTAGTCAGTTGCTGCTTTCTCATCTCCAGCTCCAACAATAGAAGGTATTCATCAGCAACTTAACGACAACCTCTGTTCTCACACTGCTCATACTGGCGTTATTCATCCTTCTTTGACATGTTTATTTCTGTCTCTTGCTGCTTTTTCTCCTTTTTTTGATTATCAGACTATGTAAGCACCAGACACATGGGGCCTCTTGTTGAGGCCTGCCTTAAGTTAAACATGCAGCAGTATCAGAGCGGTCAGTCTTAAATTGGGGTTGGCCTTTATGGAAAGTTTTCAGGCAAATTGTGGGAGAATGTAAATACATAGAAAGCACTTTCTCTCCTACACAAACGCACTAAGACTGCTCATTTGCACGGTGCAGGCGGTGTGGAGCGTCAGTTATGAATGGTTTCTGCTGATTTACATTGTGGCAGGTGAGTTTAACTGTCTGCTGATATGGACTGTAGCCAAGCCTTTAGTGTTTATCAGTTTGGTGTGTGACAGAAGGACAAAGGAGGAAAAAGACTGTTTTGATTGTTGGGGGGGGGTCAGAGTTCTTTGAAAGGCGGGAAGGGAAGCTAAGCGAGGGAAACAAGTGTTGAATGAGTATCAGTCACACCGCCTGGCTGATAAGGTGTTCCCTCCTCAGGGCGGTTAACCGTTAACAGACGATCCGTTTGGGCCGAGCCCTCCTGGTGTGGCGTGTTAAAAAGCAGGAGGGGAACTTAGAAAACATCTGAGGGGAAGTTTGGGATCATTCGAGAAGCAACAGACTGTTGAAGAAACCTAATCTGATCTAAATACGGTTTGACAGATGAGTTACTGTGAAAGAGCTTCTCCTGACTACTATCAAACTATTATTTGCATATTTAACTGCCTCATTTTCAAGTGAAATTTCCGGTAAATGCCTTCTTTATTGAAACATCCAGCATGACCCAGACTATAAAAAAGGTGCTAACCTTTGAGTAACTCCAGTCACCTGAGTTTAAGGCGTTTACATGTCCCATGTAGACAGGGATCAAATCCAGAACATTCTGCTTCATTTTCAGTCTTTACCTCTGATTGTGTGCTTTCTTTGTATTGTCTGTTGAAAGGATGCACATAACTGATGCTTGTCAGGATTAATGCAGCTATTAGGGAAGTAAAGTGAGACCTGGCTTCCTTATTTATTACACGGCAGTTAGGGCACAGAGCCAGATCTGTGGCTAAACACACATACACCCCCCCACACACACACACACACACACACACCCACCCCCCCACACACACACAGCTCTGATTTGCCTGCCTATCTTTACTGTCCCAATAACTCCACATGTAAACGGTCCTCTTCTCATTCAGTAGCTGCTCCTGTCTCCATGTAGGCCAGCGTTACTCAACCCTGCTCAACCAAAGAGCCAAACTGATGAGAAACGCCTTTGCAAGAGCTACAATCTAAATGGTGGCAAAAATGGGTTAAAGTGCAAGAATTAGAGAAAGGTGGCCAAAATGTAAAAAAAAAAAAAAAAAAAAAAAAAAAAAAACAGCAAAAAAATTGGGAAAAAAATGGTGAAAAAGGGGAAAAATAGGCATACACTGGACAAAACTGATTGAAAAGTGGCAAAAATGGGTGCAAAGCCACCAAAAATTGAGTTACAGGTGGTCAAAAATTGGTAAAAATGCAGCAAGAAGTGAGTAAAAGTGGTTAAAATGGGCAGTACAGCTGTAAAAAGGTGGGAACATGGGAGAAAATGACATTTAATGGCAGAAGGCAGCTTAAGTTGGCAAAAATTGGCAAAAAAGGGGGGAAATTTGCAAAAGAATCACAATTAAAGTGGCTAAAACTGATGAAAAAGGGTAAAAATGGGATAAAAGTGGCAAAAATAGGCTAAAAGTGGCCAAAAGACATGGTCAAAAGGGCTGAAAGCAGCAGAAATGTATTAAAAGTGGCAAAAAAAATGTAAGAAAGGGGCAACAAATAGCAAATTAGGGCAATGAAAATATACAGGAAAAAAATAAGGTTGACAATCAAAGCCAAGTGTCTAAGTGTAGAGAAACAAACAGATTAATGTGATGTGCAATGATAATTTCTGAGGAATAATATTTCAAATTAAAACACACAAGAGCCACAGGTGGCTCCAGAGGCAGCGTCGAGTATCACTGGTGTAGGCGATGGTTCCCCCATAAGATGGTTCACTATCCACACGCTGCTCTCTTTTCCATATATAACTTCTGACAGTCCTCCTGTGTCCCCCTGCCCTACTTTAATCCTTCTAGAAATTTCATTGAGCAGAGCAGCAGGAGTTGGACAGCTGGCTGGACCTGGAGTTACTTCTGTAGTTTTAAATCTGTGTTTATAGCAGCTGCTGGAGGAGATTCCCCAAAGACATACAGCTGTACATTCACTGCTTAGGTTTGTTGCCTCCCACAGATCATGTCTCTCATCTGTTATACAGTGAAGCACTCCTGAGTGTCCTCTCATGTTTGGGTCTATTAGACTTCTTTTACACCAAATAAAGCAGGTTACTTAGACTGAATGCATTTATCTTGACTGGATTGTTTGAGGTCGTTCATTAACTGATCTTTTGGCGCCCTCTTGTGGTGAGATGGGTGACATGATGAAAGTACATCCTGTAACAGTGGAACACATTGTACCATTAAAGGCATATGATGACAAGAATGACTCATAAACGCTGCCAAAATATCCGTGATTCATGCTGACTGGAGTCATGTGACATTTCTGAGTTCCATATTAGAGACAGAAGCTCAGACAGGATGGACTCAGAGAACGAGACAGTAATAAACGGCTTCATGTGTGATTTATCCATTACTTTTAATTCTGTTTAAAGGGGATTTTTAAGACTGCATGTGTTTTGTATTCGACCTTAACTTCATTATTCTATTTAACCTCCTAAAACCTTGCATGCACATATGAGGACTTTACATTCTGGCCTACTGACAACATAGAAGTCATTTCTACTGTTAGAATCTTTGGAAAACTGTCTGTACTGTCCATGGAAGTTAGAGTTATTTATTTAGATTTATTCTGAGACAATTTGCAATCAACTTTTAGGAATTTTGATTGATAAATTTGGGACTTAATCTTGGAAATTTTCCAGAATTTTCATAGAAAATTTTGGAGACGTTTGTATCTTTGAGAGCTGTTTTTGAATTTTTTGAGCATTTACATGAAAAGTCTGGATTTGTTTTTGGATGTTTTGGGGGATTTTTTTTTCAGCCATTTTGTGTTAATTTAGGAAATGTATTTGTATTTCTGGGGAAATTTTATTCAACATATTTAGGGAAATTTTGCTTCAAAATGTGTAGGTATGCTCATGGAAACGTGGGACATTAATTTTCTAATTTTGGGAATGTGATGGTGAATTGGGAAGCGGGGTATCCTTTGAAATTTCTAGAATCTAATGGAATTTTTGGGGAATTTGTTGGCATATTTGGGGGAATTTTCCATAATTTGTCATGGAATCTTTATTAATATATTAGTACTGTTTGGGGAATTTGCTTTAACAATGTTTTCTGGAATGTAAATAGAACTTTTCATTAAAATTGAGGCTTTATGATGAAGTTTCATTGAAAAATTAGGGGATTGTTTAAAGAAATTTAGGGGTGTTAATTATGGGAAACTTTACAAAAATATGTTTTTCAGAATTTTCACAGTCAAAGGCTGAGCTTTGAAACTAATGTTGTCCAAATTATCCCAAATAAATGGGAAAAAATAAAAATGCATTCCAAACCAAAGCTCAGGTCTCAGGAGGTTCAAGACTTAAAGGGATATTTCACTGTTTTTGAAGTTGGGTTGTTTAGGGCTGAACCATTTTTGAAAATAATCTAAATTTGTTTTTGTTTCGTTAACTTTCTTTTATTCCTGAACAAAGACTAAACACCTCTTTAAAGTTTCTAATTCTGATGATTTTGACTCATTTTGCATGTTGGATATGAATTATTGCATTGAAGGGATTTTACCATTCTTATATTTAATAAGAAAAATGAAGAAGGTCGGGTTTTTTGTGGACTATTCTCAAAAAATATCACCTGAGTGGTCACATGATATGTCATGTTCAACATCTCTGCTGCAAAAAAAAAAGTTTTAAACTGGTGTTGTGACACAAATTTCAGGTCAAAGAAATATTGAACCTTTTGTGATTTGAAACTGCAGCAGGTAATATTGTGATTAAATCTAAATATTGATTAATTGCCCAGCCCTAGAGTCATTTGAGGTATGTAGCAGTAGTAGTGGTATTATAGGCTACTCCACTGTTTTTTAGTGAGTATTGCTCCTTTAAGAAGGACCTGCTAGGCCAGGGGTCATCAAGTACATTTGCACAAGGGCCAGATTTAGTCTCGACAGAAACTCTGAGGGCCGTATTTTTACATAAACAAACATAAAATAAATATTTTGGTCTGATTGAAATATTATTGTTATAGTATTTGTATTTTCTTTCTAAACGCAGGACATTTTTAGGCACTACTATCTATCCCTATGATCTATGATGCAGCAGGCCACAAGGAGACAGGCCTGACACAGAACTGGCTGGGCCCTGAAAGTCCCAGAGAAGGGGCACTGGGATTTAGCACTAGCACTAACCCAATTTTCATTCTTGTAAACCCTTTTTGCCCCTTTAACCCAATTTTTGCAAGATTTTGACCACTTTTGAAACCACTTTTCCTGTGTGTCTTATCCCCTTTGTGCTACTCTTATCCATTTTTTTTGCCACTTTTCTTCTATTTTGGCCACTATTTAACCCCTTTTCGTTACATTTTTTCAAAACATTTTGCAACTTTAAAACCAATTTTTGTCATTTTTAACCCATTTTAAATACTTTTTGCCTGTTTAACCAATTTAAACCACTTTTCCTACATGTTTTATCCCCTTTGTGCTACTCTTTTATCCATTTTTGCCACTTTTCTTATAGATTTGCCATTTCAACCCCTTGTCATTGCTTTATTTGCTCTATTTTTTGTTATTTGTACCAATATTGGATACTTTTTGCCCCATTTTTTCCTCATATACCAATTTTTGCCACATTTTTACCTCTTTTCACCACTTTTTCTTCCCATTTTTGTCCATTTTTGCCACTCCACAACCCATTTTGCCACTTTTGCTTCTCTAACCTCTTTTCACCACTCCATCTGCTTTACCCCGCTTGGAAGAAAGTCCCACCCCCCCCGTCCTGATCCTCCTCCAGCTGAGGTGCTGGATACCTCAGTGGGTCAGCCTGTGGACCTTGGTCTGGGAGGTCAATGGTTCAATTCCCAGCCAGGTCTTCAACTTTGGATAGAAGTGTCTGTAACATTATAACATCAGGAGTGCCACATCCATTTCTGGAGAGGGGTGTGGTCAGGGGGCGGAGTCAGACAGCTCATTAACATTTAAAGCCACAGACACAGCTAATTCTGAGCAGGGCTGAAACAGAGGGGTTTTTAGACATGCTGAAATCAATACTGGAGTGTTTTTTCTCCAACAAACTTCACAGGTATGTTTTGAGGACCTCTGAGACCAATATAAACTTGTCTTTAAAGGGTAAAATATGTCCCCATTATCCTCATTTTTTCCACTTTTCACTACTCAGAACCAATTTTTGCAATTTTTTTAACCCCTTTTCGCCATTTTTACCACCAATTTTTGGCACTGTAAGCCAAATTTTGCCCCTTTAACCCATTTTTGCCAGACATTCACAAATTTTTACCACCTATTCCTGCCAATTTTTGCCTTGACTAATGGAATATTGATATTTTCCGTCTTTATTCTGCAGTTATTTTTTTTCCTTTAGTTAATTCTGTTCCATCTATTTTATTCTCTGATATTCTGGTGTTTTCTGTTTAGCCATGAAGTCTAACATTACTGTCTAAATGGTAAAGTTAAGTGCACCCATCCCACACCCACGGTGATACTGTTTTAAGAAAATGAGTACTAAAGCATAAATAAAAGGTTATTGTTTAGCTGTGATAGCAGCTGTTATTGTTTTGATTGGATATAAAATAGGGTTATCACAGATTAACTTTGACCTCCATCGTCCACCCATATGATGTTTTTAGTCTCTTTTAGAACTTTTAGAACATTTTGTAGCAGATATCTGAGCTATTCTTGATTGTTTTTTGTAGGTTGAGCTGTTGTTTACTGCTGTAAGTCAGCCATGAAATCCCATCCTTTCAGAAAAGCTTACAGTTAGAGAATATGTAATCAAAGACTGGTTTTTAAAAATTAAAATCAATTACTTGTTGTCTATCATTTTGGTTACTTACAGCAAAATAAATGAACAACATAAGGGTTAAATCAGTGCTGCATCTACACCGCAATACAAATTATTATGCAAATGATATTTTTCTCTGATTTTCCTAAATAGTTGATGCAAATGACAGTGTAATTTTCAAGTCATCAACTGTTAGAGCATAATTCAGATTTTACTGAACAAACCTCCCAATTCTAACTATTTTATTTACAAAAGTAAGAAAATCTCAAAATGCTCTGTTCCACATTATTAAGCACAACAGAGTTTTAAAACATTTTATAGGTTGTAAAGAACTGAAAATGGTCATTTGTTGAATTTGCAGCATTAGGAGGTCATATTTACTGAAATCAAAGCTATTTCAATCAAAAACATCTTAACAGGCCAAGTTCCATGTTAACATAGGAGCCCTTCTCTGATATCACCTTCACTATTCTTGCATCCATTGAACTTGTGAGTTTTTGGAGAGTTTCTGCTTGAATTTCTCTGCAGGATGTCAGAATATCCTCCCAGAGCTGCTGTTTTGATGTGAACTGCCTCCCACCCTCATAGATCTTTAGCTTGAGGATGCTCCAAAGGTTCTCAGTAGGGTTAAAGGTCAGGGGAGGATGGGGGCCACACCATGAGTTTGTCTCCTTTTATGCCCATAGCAGCCAATAACACAGAGGGATTCTTTGCAGCATGAGATGGTTCATTGTCATGCATGAAGATCATTTTGCTGCAGAAGGCACAGTTCTTCTTTTTGTACCATGGAAGAAAGTGGTCAGTTAGAAACTCTATATAACTCTGTATACTAAAACTAATGTGGAACGTCCTTCTTCAGTAGTTCTCCTTTAATTGGGCTCACCTGGCAAACTAATGATCAAAGGTGTCTGAGATTGATTTCAGTGATCCAAAGAGCCCTGAGACACAAAACCATCCATGAGTTTAACTGAAAAACAAAAAACTGAATATTTAAAAACCAGTTTGCATTATATTTTGAAACGTGGTGTCTGGTGTAACAGACAGAGAGCATCCGTGGTTGAATGTAATAAATGACAAGTTTATTGTTGCACAAAATGTACAAAATAACAAGCAAATGGACAGCCCCGTTCCCACCCCTTTAGCATCCCTCCCCTCCCTCTGGTTCATTCGCCATAATTAAGCTGAATTTCTTAAACCTATGACTACGGCAAGTCCGATGGTCCAAGCCAAATGCATGGTAATTCTGAGAGACAACACATACCCAATTTCAGCGTCACTGAACAATTAAAAATGAATAAAAACACCTTATTTACACATTTCTGTCAGAACTTTTACAACATGCCATCTATATATTTATACAGACTATGCTTGTGCACATACCCCTGTATAGAAAATATATTATAAGATCAAATTAAATTAGACTAAGGGCTATAGACATCCAAAGTACAGCACTTCTTTTTAATCTCCATTTGAATCTTTTTTATTCTCGTTTTTATTTCCCACTTAACCAGTTACTAAGCTCTTTAACAACTAAAAAAAAGAACCTCTGTTGGATATAGATGTGTTTTTCCTTGAGGACCCAAGCTGACCATGTAGATGCCTGCTGAGAAAACTTCACATATTTACACTGGAGCGCTCACATCTCTCCCTCAGAATGCACGTGTGGAAATATGTTTGACGCTTGTGTTTGCTCTCACTGACTCGTGTGTACGTAAAAGTGATGATCAGGGATTTTCAGCTCGATTTTAACAACTCAAGCCGGTTCAAAGATGTAATAAAAGCAAAAACCAATCAGCTTTGGCACTGGGTGAACAAGTAAGTGTGCTGTGGTTTCCTACGGTTCATTTCTCAGATTCTAAAGGATTCCCTGTTTGTCACTGATGTGCAATCACGCTGTAACTTAAAGCTGTTTCAAGGCGTTTAGATTCAACATATCAGTGCAAAAAAGGGGTGATAATTATTTTATAGTAGCTAAAAATATCGCTGTGATTTCTAAACCACATTAGCACCATGGAGAAAGAGAGAGAGTGAACAACATTGTTCAAGTAAAGCCAGACAAATTCACACGATGTTTTGTGCTGGAACGTTTACAGCGTTAAGGGCACACGACGTGGGTGGGGTCTATTTGTGTCAAGGAAAAACTACAGATCCCATGACGAGATGAAGGATGGGCGAGAGATGAGCCATGAAGAGGTCCTAAGAAGACTACTCGTGTCCTTGCCTCCCGTCCTTCAGGTGCACGGATGCAGAAAAAGAAAGAAACAGGCGGAAGCAAATCTCCGGAGTGGATCCATCACATTGCTCCATAATCAATCACCTGTAGGTGGAGATCAGTGCGCCTGAAGGAGACGGTGCAGGTAAAACTGAATGTATGAGGGGTCAAAGGTGAGTATCCAGGATCAGATTTAAGGGAAAGGAGATGGCGTTGTTTTTAAAGTGTGTGCAAAAATACTCATCGGAACATAACCCCCTTTTTTGTACATTTTGCCTCTGACCGTAAATTTTGCGATATAGCTCCCTCTTAACCCCTACTTATTTTTCATCTGCAGCTTGTTCTTCACTTGTTTTAATATATATCTATATTTTCTTTTCTGGCTTTTTTCTCTTTTCTTACTTTACAAAATGAGAGACAGAATGATGGACAGCTGACAATATATATACTTATTTTCCTCTTCTTATTATCATCAGGTTTCTGTGAACCTGGAGATGAATTCCTTTGTTCGTTGTAAACAAACAGGTTTATCAGCCACTGGCGTTTGCTCCCTCCTTCAAGTGCACTCCTTCCTTCCTTCCTCTCTCCATCCCTCTCCTCTTCTTCATTGCAGGAGGGCCCTGATTTGTTTGGAGGTGCTGTCATCATTTAGATGTCGTGTCGTGTACCTGAAGAGGAGGAGACACAGAGAGATGAGTAAAAATCAGGATGGACGTCGTGTCTCTGTTGATCTCTGGATCAGAAACACGTTTGTTTCTCACCTCAGCGCGTTCAGAAGGCCCTCCACGCTGTTGGACGGCTGCTCTTTCAGCACCTTGATGCAGCCCTTCATCTGCAGAGCACAAAGACGACACAGGGAGAGAGAAAGGTCAGCGGTATCTGGTTCACCTGATCTCCTGCTGCAGCTGCTGCATAAAAGACCAGCGTCACAATAGCAGAGGAGCTGAACTGACAATGCACAGCCGTACAGCTGTGGTCAGTGATGTCGATTTGAATGTGTCTTTGCTGAGATGTTTCTACACCCTGATTGGACATGATCTGGAAATGCACACACCTCTCTATAGAAGGCCTTACAGATGAGAATGATATCAGAGCAAAAACCAAAGGAGCTGCAGAGCTCAGAGACAGGATTGTTCACAGAAACAGATCTGGGGCAGGCTACAAAAAGTTCTGCTGCACTGAAGGTTATCAAGAGCACAGCGGCCTCCATGATTCTCACATGGAAGAAGTTTTTCACAATCAAGAGCTGGTCTCCTGGCCAAACCGAGCCATCGAAGGAGAAGGGTCATATAAAGAGATAAGACCAAGAACCTGATGGTGACTCTGACTGAGCTTCAGAGATCCTGTGTGGAGATGGGTCAAAGTTTCAGAAGGACAACCATCACTGCAGCCCTCCACTGATCTTTGCTTATGACAGGGTGGATAGACTCTGTGCAAAACACCTGAAAGCCCACTTTGACTCCAATCAAGGTGAAGAAACATCTCAGCAGAAAAATGGGGGGCACTGAGCTGAATTTACAGTGTTTTTGAAAAGGGTCTAAACCAGGGGTGTCAGACTCAGTCACAGCAGGGACCGGATTCTGACTTTGGGTCTAACCTGAGGGCCTAACAGGGTCGATATTTAACCACAAAATGTCAACCTCGCTTTCACCAGAAATGAATTATGGGGGAAAAACCTTAGCAATGATTATAAATGATTTTGTTATTTAAAAAGTCAACATGATAAGTCTAAAGGCTCAAAATCTGAGATGAAAAAGTCAAACTTATTGGTTCAAAATATGACATTTTAAGTCAAAAAATGTGGTTAAAAAGGCAAATATATGAGTTAGAAAGCTGATACCAAGTCAAAATCATGAATTTAAAAGGTCGAATATGGGATAAAAGTCAAAATGATTCATTTTAAAGGTCAAAAAATGAGATAAAATTCCAAATCACAAGTTTTCAAGGTAAAAAACAATCAGATACAATTCTTAATCATTAGTTTTAAAGGTCAAAATAAGACATAAAAGTCAACGTTGGGAGTTGAAAACATTAAAATGTGAGAAAAAAGTCAAAATCATGAGTTTAAAATGTCAAAATATGAGATACAATTCAAAATCATGAGTTTGAAAGTCAAAATAATGCTCAAAATTTAAAATTGTTGATCTGAAAGGTCAAAATATAAAAGAAAAATTTAAAATTATGAGATGAAAAGGTCAAAATATGAGATAAAAAGTTAAAACCGTAACTTTGAGTCATAATTTTGAGATACAACATTGAAAATATGAAATGAAAACAAATTTCTTTTCCATGTTCCTGACATTTAATCAAATAATTTCTACTCTTCACTATTTTACCTTTTTATGAGTCATCGGGGATATTTTAAATCATCAAGGTAAAGTTCACATTTTTATACTGGAGGAAATCTGCAGACCTCATACTGGTGGGCCGGGTATAACTGTGCCACGGGCCATGTTTGGCCCCTGGGCCTTGAGTTTGATACCCCTGGTCTAAACACTTGTGATAATGTGATGTTTCAGTTTTTTATTTTGATCAATTAATAAAAAATTTCAAAAACTCTGTTTCCACGTTGTCATGATAGGGTACTGAGTATAGATTAGTGAGAATAAAATGATTTTTTTTTTACTGTAGCATCAGCCTGCAACATAACAAAATTGAAAAAAAAAGTAAAGAGGGTCAACCATCTTCTCACGAGAAAGAGAGATCCAGTACATCCCTCCAATAAATGCACCAATGGAGACGTGAAGTCTCATGTTAAAAATGAAGCTTCTTTGCCTTTTTACCATCATTCCTCTGCAGTTTGTGTTTGCAAACATCCTCCAGCACTCCTGACCTCTAGGATGATGGTTGCACTACCTCAGCAACAGTAAGCATTCACACATGCAGCTCAGCTATGATTGTGGAACAGCCACTGAAACATTTCCCAATGTAGTTTTTCATCAAGCAATTCAATATTAAATACATTTCTCTTCTACATTCAGGTCTCATTTTGTTTTTTTTTTTCACAGTGTACTTGTGCACTGAAATACAGAACTGTGAACAGCATGGAACCAAATGGAAATCTAAAAAAGTAATACAAAATAATTATAATAAGACGAAATAAACTGAATTAAAACAATTGTCTAGAAAATCTGTCCCTAATCTATCTACCTAGCTTCCCAGTTACTCTCCAACCCAGCTCCCCGGTGCTTTGGTGCTGGAATAGGTTAACCGAAGTCTTCAAAGCTTCACAAAAGTAGTGGAATAAATGAATAAAATAACACGTCTAAAATGACATTTTGTCATATTGTTATTTGAGCATAAATGTCTGCCATTCTTTTTTCACCAAAGTGAAGCTGTGTCATCTTCATCACTGCTTCTCAGTTTTTGTTCCAAGTCTTAGTAACAATCAGAGTCTTCATCATCATCAGAGATCAACAGGTCTGACTCTCTCCTCTCGCTCCAGTCTCTCGCCTTACCTCGGACAAGAGAAACATCTACTGACACAGTTGGAGGTGAGGACATGTGCCCACTGCTCTCTTATTGTCCCTGTAACTCTGGCTATGAATCACGTGAGATGGCAAGAGAGGGCGGAGGTGAAAGATGAGAGTCTCTGTGCATGGACGTGTTTGAACCACATTTCTACCATGTAAAATGACAAAGATAAGAATAAAAACGCACAGGCGAGTGCTTAGACCTCAGTGGGTCAAACTACGGGTTACTAACTTTCTGTTTGGAGACAGACCTGCATTTATAGATTAAAGATTTTAACATGAACTTAACCACAGATGGTGGGACTTGTTGTGGATTAAGAAGGGAAGAGTAAGAAGGTAAATGTTGGATAACACACGATTCAGGTGACTTTTGTCTCGTCCATGAAGCTGTCTGTCAGTTTTATTTAACTGAATTGAGTTTTAACAATACTTGCAGTTGGTCTTTTTACTGTAAATTTACTGCTGATGAATGCTTTCAAAAAAGAAGAAACAAAAGTAAACCATACAGGAAGGCAGGCCATCTCCGCTGATAAACAGCGTCATTCTGGGAAACGCTGCAATCACTGCAGTTTCCTCATGCATTCACTGCAGAAGTGTGAATAATCAACAGGTGTCACAGCACACCTGCTTGTTTTGTTGATCATTAACTAAATAAGTCCATACCCCATCAACTTTGACAAAAACAGGAACATTATTAACAGCAGAGCTGCTTTGACTCTGACTGCATTTCTTTACTACAACTATCAACAATACTTTACTCTGCAGTTTTAACTTTGTCGACTAAAACTCTGACTAAAAATGTTCGTCAGCAGCCTTTTTGCCATGAGACTCGATTAAAAAAAGATCTCTGATGATTAAAGTTGACTAAAACTAAGTTTAGTTTTCATCAAGATGGCTAAAACTAGACTAAAATGTGATTTAGTTTTCCATCAGACATTCAAAATCCAGTATATTTCTCCACTGTGGGTAAATCTGTCAAAATACAATACATCTGTCTCTTTTCTGTCCCTCAGCTGTAGAAAGCAGGGACCCAGGTTAGACAGAGAGCAGAGAACACAGTAACATGATTCAGAACCAGATTCAGGCAAGAAAATAAATGCTTGGAATAAAAGTAAAGACTAAAATGTGACTAAAACTAAAAGGCATTTAATCTCAAGACTGAGGCTGAGACTAAAATTTAAAATAGCTGTCAGATTTAACACTTTTACATTTTATTGTAAAAAAGATAATTACTAGTTAAAATACTCACTGTGATGCTAACTCTGTTAGCCCTTTAATGGAAATGGCCAGTCAGTTTTAGCATAGAGCTAATAATCCCAGCCCCAGTCCCCTGAGAATAGCTCAGCAGTCTTTATAACACTGGGCCCAGGACCCCCTCCCCCCGGGGGGGGGGCAAAGATCTGTTAGGAAACACTGCTCTATAACACGTTTTTAATCTTGAAAGATGGAGTACACTGTTTTTGAAACTTTGTGCAGTTTGTTGTTCCCAGAGTCTGAACTGAAGTTGGAAAGAAGGCTTTCAGGTTTTCAGCACGATCTTATTGGAACAAGGTTGTTATAGTTAACTCAAACTAACTACATAACTGAAACTAAAATTCAAAAATCATTTTAGTTAACTGAAACTAAATAAAAACCAAGCTTTACCAAAAAACAAAAACTAACTAAAACTGTATAGAGCACCTACAAAACTAACAAAAATAAAAATAAAAATGGAGACAAAATATCCTTAGTTTTAGTCTTTGACACAACCAGACTGACCGGCAGCTACACACAAGTCTGTGGAGTGTAAAATAGCCTGATCTGATTGGTTAAGACAGTGGTAGTTTAATGTCTGGAGTTGTATTCAAACATCATCATTAAATTAATAAAGGATAAGAGGAGAGTAGCCTGTTTAAATATGTTTTTAAAAATGTATGATGTTCACTCCGCCCTGACATCTATCCGTAAAAAACTAAAACTAATAAAAACTCAAGTAAAACCAAACATTTTTGTAAAATAAAAACTGAACTGAACTAACAAACCAGCAGTCAAAACTCATAAAAACTAAACTGAAATTGAACACAGTGAAAACGAAATAGAAATAAAAACTAATGAAAAATCCAAAACTATTACAGTAACTCTGCTTGGAACAATCTGCAGAATGAATTTAAGCTGCAAAATTTGGTGTCTTTGAATGTTTTTAAATCTGCAGTGAAAACTTCTGAATCATAATTGTCTGAGTGTCACTGCTTTAATCCATGACTTGTTTCCTGTCACTTCATTTGTACTGTGTGAGTCTGAGTGTTTAGGACTGACAGCCTCCAGTCGATTGGTCCATTAATTGGTGGATGACCTCATGTTTGACCAAAATCCAATTGGTCGAACAGTCACACGTGCTACTGTAATTGGAAGAATCCATTTTTTGCAGGGTTAGGGAGACGTCATGTGTTTTTATTTTTTCAGTTATCTAGTGTTATAAAATATAATTTAGGAAAAAAAAAAAGGAATATAACTCTTTAATTATAATTTACTCGTGCCTGTATGGATAATTAATTACAGGTTAAATGTGACTGAAGCCAGATAAAGTTCCTGCAAGTCGGCATTCTGGTGATTGAGAAAAATGGATACAAAGTCGTTTTCTTCAAAATTATCATTTTTCGTTTTTTCTCATTTTATGCAAGTCCGACATTTAAACTACTCATTTGATGAAAAAAGTAATATTTAAAAGTGTTGATTTTGTGTTTAAAAATGCCCTCTTTTTGTAGTTTCTGCGGGGAGATTGAGGGGAGGGGAAAGCGAAACTGCTGGGTTATAATTGGCCACTCAGTCTGCCATTGTTCCCAGTTTCGCCCATTGAGATGGACAATAACAAACACCGCATGGCTCAAATGCCACCCCCCTCGGCACGTATACAGCTGTTTCTAGTTATCACCTTTATCAACAAGCCTCAAGATGCACCCTGCAGCGAAGAAAAGTAGAAGAGACGATGAAGAAGCAGCAAGAATTACCGACAGACTTGGGACAACTTCAGGATCACTCGACAGTGAAAGTTTGATGAAGGCAGATTTCCTATGGGAATATTTAGATGAACGTCACCAGTCCGATTCAGAAGCTTGGTTTGAGTGGACTTTATGTAAATCTGGCTCTATTGTTCACACCCATTACCTGGCCTGCCTGAAGGCAGGAGAAGTCCTGAAACTTTGAGCCTGGTTTTCTCAGAACAAACAGAAACTAGAAGTTAACATTCAAATGAGCATATCTTTGTAAAATATTCTCAGATTAAGGTGTATGGTCACAAATACTCAGAAAGTCAAAACAACGTCACTAGGACCCTCTGACCGAGCCTGTCAAGCACGTTTATACTCGTTTCCCATTAATTGACAACATGTTGAAAAAGTCAGCGGTGTGGCAATATTTTGTTAAAAAGGATTTTTATTTAATCACAACATAAGGTGGTTATACTGCAAAAACTGTAAGATTTTTAAGTTCATTTTGGGTTTATTTTGAATTTTAATTACCACCTAGATGCACTGCAGTTGATGTAGAAATAACATGAAGGTTTTTTCTTTGTTTTTTTTTTGTTTTGTTTTTTGGTCCGTCCCACAACCACTCGATTAATTGATGATCTGGTGCGATTTTAGTCAACTACAGCCCTAGTAATGTGTTGCTGCCATTCTTGGTCAGGTCTCCCTTGAAAAAGAGATCTGTTGATCTCACTGGGACAAACCTGGTAAAATAAAGGTTAAAAATGAATAAAATAAAAATTGGAGGTAAATTTGGTCCAAAGGTGGTCGAGCACTAACCAAAGCTGCTGTCAAAGGGTTAGAATAAGTTATCAAATAATGTTGTTAGATGATGAGTGCAGAAGCAGAGAGATTACAGTGATTGGTCAGATCATCTCTGGTGATAATGTGCTGGAACAAAGCTGCAGGATAATCTGGCAGAGACGTGGAAAAGGTGGATCAGAGTGTAGTTGTTGTACTGTTTTCAGATTCTTTTAAATGCTCCGCTGAATGTTTGATAGAAACACTGAATTATGCTCCCTCTAAATCTTTGCACATGCTGTGTTCAGGTTATAGAACAGTAAAACTCCCTGTGGATGCCAAGACTAACAGAAGGTTTGATGGTTTGGCAGCTCTGAATGAGGCAGCTTTACAGTTCATTTTACTGGCTGTAAGCAGAGCCTTTGCACTCCACAATAACCATGTAATATCAGCCCAGGTCAAGTTTATGTGAAAGCACATCATGCCTACAGTTCCTTTCACAGCCTTCTTTCTTTAGTTGCTCTTACTTCTTCTTTAAATACTTCCTGTAACCCTCCTACGCAGACATAAAACCAACTTTTTTCAGAAGCATACCGATCAAAGACATGACTAGAAGCCCTCTGGAGGCTGAAAGAACTGATGTTTGAATCATTTCTTTGTACTCACATCAATTTTGGAGGTCTTGGCAAAAGCCCCAACAGGGTGAACGTGGTCGTAGAGGATGATGACTCCCACCATCACCCTCATGCAGAACAGCATGGTGTCTGTGTTGGTGAACCGGCAGCGGTACTCCCTAAAGATGACACAGTTATTAAAGGCAGGAATCCAACAATAAGGTCAGTGGAAACGTAGAATGAGACTGAACAGGATCGTATGGAGTCAGGGTGACCTCAGAATAACAGAGACGCTCTCTCTAGAAGTACTTTGGGTTTGGCTTTTTGTCAAGCAGCTGATGACTTTCATTCACATAAAGACGTCTATTTAGAAAAGTTTAAACATAAATTTAGCATGAAGGACTCTGATGAAAACGTTGTATTCAGCTGATTGAATTAGAGGCTCAAACTTGAGAAGGCCTCCGTTACGTTCGCTAAGAAAAGGCTTGTTCATTCAATCAAGACTCTCAGAAAAGGACAAGAGGAGAAGAAAGACTGAGGAAGGGATGAGGAAGTACTCACGGTGTCTCCAGCATTACGCGGCACACACAGGCCATGGTGCTAAGACAGTCTGTGGTGTCCTCGATGGGCAAGGTCTTATTCTAGAGGACAGGAAAGACGAGACGTTAGCACAGGAAACTAACATGAATGTGAATATCTATAAAAGATAAACAACCAAGTGGTACATCACTAAATGGTTGAGGAAAAATAAAGATCCACCACCAGGGGGAGACAGAGAACACCTGCATAGTTCAGTCAGAGTTGAAGGAGCGTGTGGAGCTCTTCTCAGAGGCAGTCATGACCGGCATGTCGTCTACATTTTACATGAGCCTCAAAAGGGTTTCCCAAAAACCTGAGCTGTAAAGGCGCACCCATGTGTAAAGTGTTTAAATTCCCTGCTTCTTCCAGTCTAAAAGAGTGTTTTGACAGAAAAGGCAAGGAGACGGGAGATTTTTTTCACGCAACAGTCCAGGATGGCTACTCTGAGGTAGAGGAGTGTGGTGAAGAGTAAATATCAGAATATAAGACAAGCAAGCCTCATATTAGCGCAAATAAATCATTTACAGTGTAAATACAAATGAACACAGAGCTTTTTATTAGCATATTTTACAGTGGGAATTATTTAGAGCAGTGATACTCCACATGTGGCTCTTCTGTGATGATCTGTGGCTCTTTTATGTCTAAATTTGAAATATTATCCCCCAGAAAGCCTTTAAAAAGAAAAAACTTTGACCTCAGAAATTATCCACTGTAAGTCTCATTACCAGCTTGTTGCCCACACTTCTCCGCCATTTTTTGCCACTTTAATTCTTTCTGTTTTTAGCACATTTCTGCCACTCCTTTCTGCACTTTTTACCCGTTTTTGCCACATTGATTATGCTTGTTGCCATTTGCAATTTTTCCCTTCTTTGCCCATTTAAGCTGCCTTCTGCCATTAACCCCTTAAAGCCTGTTGTTTCATATTTGATACATACTTTTATTATACCTCTACCTAATCAATACGATCAATAAATTACAAAAAAAACTTCTGCAAACAATCTGAAAAATGTTAAAAATGCCCTCAAGTGGATTGTCAGTTACCAAAAACACCTAACGTATCAAATGAGACAGAAAAAATATATACAGTGCTGAACAAATGTATTAGAGCACCTGTCATATTTGTCTCAGAGACCATGCAGCATCATGAAGTGCTTTTTTGACCTCTTAAACAATTTTAGCACATTTTTGCACTTTAATCCTGCTTTATGCTATTCACATTTTTCCCTTCTTCCCATTTTTCGCCCATTAAGCTGACTTTTGCCATGAAATCCACCTTCTCCCCACACTTTGCTACCCTTTGCTGCTTTTTTCCAATTTTCCCACTTTTTACTGATTTTTGCCCCTTTTAGTCACTTTTCACTAATTTTTTACATTGTTTTGCTGCTTTTCACCCATTTTTGCCACTTTTTTGTTGCTTTCTGACCATTTTTGCCACCTTTAACTTATTTTTATTGCCACTTTAAACCCTTAGATTGCGGCTCTCACAAATGTATTTTTCAACAGTTTGGCTCTTTGGTTGTTGAGCAGGGTTGAGTAACCCTGATGTAGAAAATCATACTGGGCTTGCATTTTGCAGTAAATTAATATTTGCATTGAATGTTTACATGTAGTAGTATCAATGTGTTTTCTGTGCACAGGAAGTCTTGCCATTGGCCACACGTGTTAAAAATCCACTGGAGAATAGAGTTATAGCTACTGTTAGATGATGGTGACAGCTGAGGCCAGAGGTATTACATTCACAGGTTGTCTGTCCGTACCCCCACAAAGCCGTTCTTATGACTGCAACGTCTCAAAAATGCTTCGATAGATTATCTGAAATATTTTCCTGAATATTCACCCTCACTTAAAGGTGAACTGTTTGGATTTTTTTGAGGTCAAAGGTCACAACTCAAGGCCACTGGGGCTCATGTTCATGCTTTGCTTGTGTGTTTTATCCTTTTATTGAATCAGTCATGGTCGATATAATAATTCAACAGAGGTCCAGCCAGTAGATGTTAGTAGTCTCACAATCAGTGTAATGGGGATCACCTGAGTGAATGTGTTAATCAGTATTCTTGGCTACCATTACACCATGAAGACAAAAGAACACCCCAAGCAACTCAGGGAAAAAGTTATTGAAAAGTATAAGTCAGGGGATGGATACATGAAGATGTCCAAGGCTCTGAACATCCCCCAGACTTCAGTTGAATCCATCATGAAGAAATGAAGGAATATGTCACATGTGTAAATCTGCCTAGATCAGACCGTCCTCACAAACTGAGTGAGCGTGCAAGAAAGGAGACTAGTGAGAGAGGACACCAAGACACCTATGACTACTCTGAAGGAGCTCCAAGCTTCAGCAGCTGAGATGGAGAGACTCTGCAGACAACAACTGTTGGCCGGGTTCTTCACCAGTCAGAGCTGTAGACATTCACATTATTTAGCTGTGAAGGAACTGTACTATTACCTCTGAGACAAACTTGGTGGTGGCGTTGCTCAGAGTCTTCAGCATTGGTGTTGCTTCAGCGTAGAACAGAGACATCCGATTGGCCATCTCATTGTTCACTTCATTCTCCGCCTCCAGCTGTCGGCCAATAGAAACAGGACAATATCAAAGCTGTGATCCATCCTCACCAGTTTAAAACAGGATGATTTCACTCAAAAATACATTTGGCTTGAACATGTGAAGAACATATTAGTGTCTGCTGTGTTTCAGCCTCACCTGCTGGTTGTTCAGCCTGTTCCTGCTTATAGTCCTCCTGTAGTAGCTGAAGTCATTCTGAATGGCTGGGTTTGTCATCTGCATGGCGACAGGAGTGGTGATTTAGCTTTTTAAAAGGCCATCCACTGAAGATATGGATTTTTCAGTACAGTAAAGGTCAGTTTCTGAGGGGCTGTAATTAAAGTGAAAATGAATTCTCTTCACCTTTAGTTCATCAAAGCTGAGCGTGAAATGAAGGATCTCAGCGAACTGTTTGGCCAGGGCCTGCTCTCTCTCCAGGTGCTGCATGGGAGCGTACGGCGGGCTGGTCAGAGCCTCCAGCAGGCTGCGCAGTGCATTCTCTGCAAACACAGATTTATATCAGAAACATGATTGCACAAGCAGAAATATGCACGTCATACTGCAAAGTTTGAATGCACTGCCATGTTTAGATGGTAGGCTCCTGCTCTAATCTGGCCTGGATCTGACATCTTTTCATCACCAGATTTGAAAAAGAAAGAGACGCAGCAGCAGGGAAGTTTAAACTGGTTCAAACTGTTGAGATCATGTCACTCCAGTTCTGTCACTTCCTTGGTGGATATCATTGTGGGCTTTTAGTAATGGACCTAGCACTTTCTAAGTGGAGTGGTTTCCAGCCTCAGGCAGTTTTGCAGACCCTTGGATCACCTCTCTAAAAAGAGCTGTAACATCCTCAAAGAGCGGCCTCTTGGTGAGGATTTAACATTTAATGTGACCAGAAATTTGCCATAACAGCCCTCAGGCTCTGGAGCTTCACATCTGTTAAACACTGCATTTGGACGATCTTTTAACCTAAATATTTCAGCGTCACGTCTCCAGTGCTGGCAGTCCTGGTCTGATGATCGAAGGGCCTACCGCTCTGGTCTGGACGGTGATAACTTCACACACTGGCATGAAAGTTAGTCCTTATAACCACTGTTGAATCTATATAACACTTTCAAAATATTCTTTTAATATATGAACTTAAAATTGATAATCTGAAAATAAATTGACTTGAGCTTGTGTAGCAGGTCATCTGACCACTCACATTCATACACTCATGGCGAAGGCTGCTATAGAAAGTGGGATTCAGAATTAACCAACACATCTAACACAGTCACATGTCACTGGCACAGCAGTGGGAGAAATTTGGGGTAAAACATCCCCAACATGAATGCAGGAGCCACAGCAGCC
The DNA here is from genome assembly GCF_018320785.1 of Cheilinus undulatus. Lineage (NCBI taxonomy): Eukaryota > Metazoa > Chordata > Actinopteri > Labriformes > Labridae > Cheilinus > Cheilinus undulatus. The sequence goes on from NC_054880.1 coordinate 45,063,790, forward strand.
ACATGCTGCAGAACCAGAGAGATCATTTCTGTTACATGCATCAGAAAAGAGATGTTAAAAGGTGGCAGCAATGGCTTACAATGGAAAAAATATGCAAAAGCTGGCAAAAAAGTAAAGAAAAAGCTGTCGAAAGTAGTGAAAAGGGGTTAAAGAATAACAAATAGGTTACAAGTGGCAAAAATTGAGCAGAAACAGCAATGAAAATGGGTCTTAATATGGCATGAATACATAATTTGAACATCAGAACCCCATAACAGTTTGACACACCAATGCTACTGATATGTCACACATGCAGTGATATCAGTAAATCCCCAGCGGGCAGCGCTACAGTGAAGTCAGAGGTTCAGGCTACAAGAGTTAAGGTAAGGAACAAAGCAAAGAGATCTACAAAGTTTTGGTTCATTTTTGAACCTGGTGCTTCCCTACATGATGCCATCACTTGAGGAAACTCATAAGATTATGCTCAGCTGTGTGTGGTGGTGTGTGAGTGGGTGTGTGTGTGTGTGTGTGTGTGTATGTACAGTGCTTAACCAATGTATTAGCCCACCTGTCATATTTGTCCCAGAGACCATCCAGCATCATGAAGTGCTTTAATACAGACTCTTTCATTTTCAGTCAGCTCTCTACATTTTACCATTTTTAGCAGGAATGAGGAATTTCAAACTGAATACACCCAAATTTGAGCCGGCTCACTGGGCTTTTTGAGAAGTCAGAAATGAATCAAGCATAACATTCAACCACTAAAACTCATTTTTCTGTTCAGGAATGACAGTAAATAACTATTATCTGACATATTAATCAAGAAATATTAATGTGCTTTACTATTTTTTCAGTTTTTTGTAAATCAGTACATTTGAAAATTCATGGATAACAATAATAATTCTATTTTAGCATTAAAAATATCATTTGGGTTAAAGAGCTTCTACATATTGGTGTATTAACCACTGCAGAAACATAAAAAATGATTTTGGTAATTACCAATGCTGTTAATTTAGGGCAGCTGTGGCATAAACCTTACTTTGGGTGGTGGTCTAATAAGTTTGTTCAGCACTGTACATACATATTTAAATGTGTAAAGTTGTATTTATGTAAGTTTATGTGTAAACATGTATATATAATGAATATTTTTTATGATTTATTTCATCATCATTATTTAATTTAATATTTAGTTTATTAGTTGTGTCTACTATCATTGTTATTATATATATATATATTCGATTTAATTATCAGTCTATTAAGTTCACCCCCCCCCCCCTTTTCTTATTTTAAGACAACTATACTTTCTTTATAGCCATCCTCTTTCCCCTTAACCTACAATATTGAAATAATGTATACTGTATGAGCCAGGACAGCTTACCACACCAGAGATTATCCAACACCAAGGCCATAATAATGTCTGTTTTTATTTTCAATTTTTGTTTGTTTGTTTTTGTTATGTTCTCTTGTCACATATCTGTTTGTATGTATGTTCACTTCATAACCCAAAAAAGTAATTACATTTAATTTAATTTAACTTTATTTTATTTTATTTTATTTTATTTTATTTTATTATGGTATAAACTTCCAGCTTCAGGTCAACATTTGCAATATTAAGCACTTTAATTTATGGACAAAAATAAATAAATAATAAATATAAACTCCCATCAGCCTCAGCTGTATTCCACGCTCGTGTTTAGTGCTAATTAGCAAGCGTAAGCATGCTATTGTTGTATGCTAATGCAGGGCACTGAACGTGGTAATTATGTTATAATTCTTAATGTAAGCACAGCAGCATTAGCATCTACATCAAAGCACTGCTGGGCCTCATTCAGCCCCGCTATAGCTAGCAGAGTTTTACTAATAAACACATCTGTGCATCAGGAGGTAGTCAGAAGGGCGAAGGTTCGATCCCCAGCTCCTACAGTCACATGTTAATGAGTCCTTGGACGAGATACTTGACCCTCAAATTGCTCCCACTGCTGCGTCAGTGGAGTAGGAATGTGTAGGGATGCATGTGAATGGGATTATGGGTAGTTAACACACTGCCACTCTACTCAGCAGCCTTTAGTATCAGTGTGTGAATGAGTGTGAAAAGTGCTCCAACTAGTCAGACTTCTAGAAGTGTAGTTCAGGTCCACTTAAAATAAAAACTAATAATAGAATAAACTTAAAATACTATTCTACAGGTGCATCTAAAAATTAGAATATCATCATATTTTCTGCTGTGATTTGATTTTCTTCCCTCCTTGTGAAGCTCCCCTAAGTTCTTTAATCTTTTTCTTTGACAATCCTCTGAAGGCTCATCTCTGTTGCTTGTGCTCCTTTTCTTACCACACTTTTACCTTCCAGACAACTTTCCTTGAATTTGTACTAAACCAGATGTGAGAATGAAGGCTCAGGAAAGCTTTGTAAATTGTAGTTTCACACAAAATTATAAAAAAGATAGTGGAATTTAGATTTTTCTAAAGTGTAAGCTGTAATCATCAAGATTTAAGCAAAAAACTTGACATTCTTCACTTTATATTAGATAAATCCAGAATTTATGGAAGAATGAACTTCTACATATTTCATTTTTTATGCACCTGCACATTTACTGTCTGAGTAACTGTATGAACCAATTCTAAAAATAAAAACCAACAAATAATTTAACTTTTTGAACTTTATTTATAATCCTGTCCTTCAAAAAGTCATTATTAGTGATGCACAGATGCCGATATCAAGCCTAAGTACTCGTACTCCAAACACTGGAGTACTGACTGGTTTAGCTGAGCTAGTAGAGCAGGCATGCACACAGGGACTGCAGTCCTTGTTGCACTGGTTGCAGGATTGATTCCCAGTCTCAGCACTGTTTGGTGCATGTCTTCCCTGCACTCTCTCTCCTCATATTTCCTGTCTGCCTTCAGCTGTCCTTTCAAAACAAAAGCAAAAAGCCCTATAAAAATCATCGTTGAAACACTGCAGATTCTGTACTCATTTTAAAGAATGATGTTAGCCTCTCATCAGAGTTGGAGCCATGTCTGCAGTGGTTGGGGATCCATCCATCCATTTTCTATACTGCTTATCCTGTTGGAGGTCAAGGGGGTGCTGGAGCCTATCCCAGCTGTCAGTGGGTGAGAGGTGGGGTGCATCCTGGACAACCAAGCATTCTCACACTCACACCTATGACCAATTTGGAGTCACCAGTTAACCTGACAAGCATGTGTTTGGTGATGGGAGGAACTTGGAGTACCTGGAGAGAACCCACACATGCAAACACAGAAAGGGACCGGGAAATGAACCAGGGACCTTCTTGCTGTGTGGCAACAGCGCCAACCCCTGCGCCACTGTGCAGCCCTGCCAGGGGATATTTTACTCTAAATTAGGATGACAAAACATCTGATGAAAATAAATTAAGCTTTCCAAAAATGTTTACGATATTTGGGGGATTATCAAGCTTTCATACTTGTAAAACTTGGTGGTATCGGTGCATCCATGAGCCTGGCTGATGACTTTTATAGCAGCTCTGATTCGCCCGTCTTTGACCAGAAGCATTAAAGGTTTTATTCTACTAGAAAGACTTAAATGCTCTGTTAATGATACTCCATTAGAGATCACACTGCCACTGATCTAACGTCCTGATCATCTTTTAGATCACTATATTAGTTACCACACTTATTTGCTGTGTCACATCTACTACTGAACCTAAACCTTTCAGTGCTGCTTCTACCTAAATCAGACACACAAGCTGGACCTCAGAGGCTGTATGTAGTAGTAATGCCTCAGAAGCAGAGTCCCTGGAGGCTCCATCCCTTCCTCTGCATTAAATATGCATAAGGGCCTTCTATAAATAAGCAGAGAAGTGTTTCATCTAAAGGGCCTGGCCAGAAACCCGCTCTGCCTCCCGCTGTTAGCACACAGTGCTACCCTGAGCCCGGCATCCTGAGGGTTTATTCTGACAGATTGGATTGGCTGTTTGTTTACTTTACACCGCGGCCTTTTAACCCCTCCAGGCCCCTTTGATCAAACATTAAAATAAGAGCAAAAAGAGGAGGGGTCATCTCGTTAGCACTCCTCTAGTCATTAAGATTTGATCCTTCTGTAATGAGTGGAGAAGATATCCGTTGTGCTGATGGATACATTAACCCTGATACATTATCATGAATTATTAGTCAGCTCTCTTTCTATGGTAAGCTGAGAACATCATGTCCATGACATCCAAGTATTATTGGAAGGCAGAGCAGAGGCGGCAGCAGAACTCAGTTTCTCTACTCATACTTCTCCCTCTCTCTACTGGACGAACATGTACCACTGTTTCCGTAGCAACGCCTGCCTGCCTGCCTGCCTGCTAGGTCAGGATGCTGCAGAGATGGCTGTGAGGACATCACAGAGTATGTGTGTGTGGCCAGGCTGAAATGCATGTAAAATCATGCTGCTGGTACATGAAGTGTAGCTGTGAAGCAGCAGAGATGCTTCACCCTGCTGTCTGCAATGATTACAGTCTGCCTGTACGTCCATCTATTTAAAGCTCAGCGACACATTTACATTATGGGCACTCTGCTGTGGTTAAACGTCTGTCTCGTTTTGCATTTTTTAGGGGCTCAGAAACTTACTGTCTGTCACATTTCACACTTTTCTCATGCCTCACATCCTGTAACTGTTGAGTAGCTGTCAGAAACAAAACAACAGCTCGTGCTTTCATGAATCTGTTAGACATGTGTTGAGTGTGTCAGCAGTCATACACACTTCATTGCACTGCAAGTGCATGAACAATTGGATCGCAAAACAACAATTTCACTCTTATTTCTGTCAGAAATGTGGAAACAGAGCAAAAGAGTGGCACAGAAATGGTAAAGGGATGCAGTCACCTCATCTGCACACATGAATGGATGTTGGATGACTGGCATCCAGAACTCTGCATCTAGTTTTAAGATGTTGCTGCCTGTAGCTGTAATTCCAGCTCCCATAAAGGGGGGATATAGAGAGGGCCAGCCAAACTGGGGGCCCATGGAGGTCAGCAAGATCATGGTTGATTGGGGGGGGGGGTACCTTGTTAGACTAAAATTACTGTAATCGAGGTGTACTTTTTGAGTATATTTTGAAATCAGTACTCAAAAAAGTGAAATACTCTGGTTCCACGTCACATCTTAAAACAGTTGATGTGCACAGCAAAAACTGGAGTGTTGATATCTCAGGGTCAAACGTTTCAGAGTGTAAAGTGTAATTTAAACTCCATTCTGAATGAAATGATCTTCAGTCTTGGAGTTACTTGACAGGTTTGATCCACCAGTGTTAGTTGAACTCTGTAAAGAGTCTATTTGCTCTAAGCTCCGCCCACTGCTTTCTCAATTCTGGGTGGAGTTTCCATCATACCCTTGGGCAGAGTGTTTTTCTATGAGTTTAGTCCTGTTTGGATGTTGCACCAGGAGTGCAGTTATCCACTGAGTTAGAGCTCCTGTCCTGTGTTTCTAAAGGATGCATGGTGTGTATAGAGTGGTGCAGGAATGAGTCCTAAAACACAGAAGTGAGTTAGCATTTTAGCACTTCCAGTTCCCTCATCTGAAAGTCTCCGGGAATTTTGAAAGAGTTTTTTGTTAAATGCCTGAAATAAGGTGAACACAAGCTCAAGAGAGTTTAACCTTTTATCCTACAACATAAAATACATCTGAAACGTGCCCCACCTTTGAATTGTGTATCTTTTCGCGTCTTAATAAAGGCGGTTGCTAAAAGACAGCTAACAAGGACTACAGTGTTTGTCAGGAATCATCCGAAGCGTGGCAACTGAGCCTGCCGTTCACTTGTATCAGCGGGTGATGACGTTAAATTCAATTGACCTTGTTGTAGTTCATTATAGCATGACGTTAGCTTTTTACTTTCATCAGTTAAATTAATGAACCAGATATGATGCTTATACTATCAATTTATGATGATTATCTTCATGAACAAAAAGTGTCAGTTTCATAAACTTTTATTGGACACAGATCTTATTTTCAGCAATAATCCAAGAACCCATTGAAAAATCCCATAGGCTCGACGCCGAGGGAACCCAGCGATGCGAACTTCCAGGTTTGCCTACAAAATTACGTCACGACTGCGCCACTCTAGTCTTCATCAGTATGCGTTGCCGTGCTTTGAGGTTGACCCTCTGCTTTGCTCGTGCCAGAGGAGACCCACTTTACCACAGATTTTCATGTGTCACTGCAGCTCTGTCAGAAATATACCTTTACATTTTAAAAAGGTAGATATTTTATAAAGTATCGTTTATATATAGGCAGGCCAATATAAACATTTTATCTACACATCAAGTGGCATAAAGACGAACGCCCACAAAACGTCACATCCGGGGAAACCAAACAGCTTTCCACAATGCCGAGGAACTGTTGCGTACCCTTTTGCACAAAAAATAAGTTAAAAAATCCAAATCTGAAGTTTAATATTTTACCAAATCGAAGCACAGAGCCAAGGAGAAGAACGCAGTGGCTTCAAGCACACACAAACACACAGATAAACAGCGAGGATAGTACGTCCCCCTTAACTGCGGCCCATGTCTGATGCGGCTTCTCTGTCACCCTCCAGGGTGGCTTTACATCACACCGGAACAGGTAGTTATTGGAGGCAGGTATTTTGTGATGAGGCACAACTCCCACAAAGCCACTTGTAAAAAAGTTATGTGGCTGCAGGGACCGATAGTTTTTGAGGCTGTTGTGTGTGTAAATCCCTGCATGATATACCGAGTCGTCAATAACCAATATGCAGCTCATGATGGCTGTTGTGTAACAACAACCATTGTGTGGGGCACAAATTCACTAAAACGTGCTAATTTCCTTGTCAGACGTTGACATTATGTGAGGTTTAGTTCATCAGTAAACGTGATTTTGCCTCTCGCCAGGTGATTCAACCAGCTAGCAGAAGATGTCAGAGAATGAAACATCAGGCCATTGAGTTGGATCATTCGTCCACTCTTTCTTAAGATACGGACAAGTATCTGATCCTATAGAGTGATTTTTTTAATGTATCTATCTCTATCAATTGGCTGTAAGGAATCCATGTATGACATTTTAGTGGTTAGGATATATACCAGAATTTAAAATCAGCAGGCTGACAATGCAGCAGGCGAAAGGGAAAGGATCGTTTCCCCCCTCGAAATGCCCCGCCCCAACCTATGACGCAAGGAGGACAGTGGATAGAGTCGGAGATGGGAGAGAGAGTGGGGAGAGACATGCGGCAAAGGGCCACAGACCGGACCCGAACCCCGGCCACCCATGAACATAGCGCCCCAGATCGCTAGGCCATCCGTGCGCCCCTCAAGTGTTAAATAAACACTATGAGTTTAATTTACACAAGGGATGGGAACTGACAAGATTTTATTGATGATTCCTTCCAGTGAATTTTCAGTACAACTCCTCAGCACTCAGTACTTGAAGTAAACTGAGTTACATTTTTTTACTTTTACTTAGATTGATTCATTTCACTCTTCCACCCATCCATCCATTTTCTATACTGCTTATTCAGTTGGGGGTCACGGGGGCTGGAGCCTATCCCAGCTGTCATTGGGCAAGAGGTGCGATAGGCCCTGGACTGGTCACCAGTCAATCACAGGGCTGACATGTAGAGACAGACAACCAGGAACGCTCACACCTACGGCCAATTTGGTGTCATTAACCTAACAAGCATGTTTTTAGTGGTGGGAGGAAGCCGGGGCCCACACACGCACAGGGAGAATGTGCAAACTCCACACAGAAGTCCTGGCTGGGAAATGAACCAGTGCACCACTGTGAGGCAACAGTGCAAACCCCTGCACCACCGTGCAGCCCTAATTGTACTTTTACTTCAGTCAATTTAACCAGAGTGACAACACTTATACACACTTATATTATTTTCCTGGATAATAAGCACTCTTTTTAAAGCAACTAATATTTTTATGTATTTATACTGTTGTATATAGCCTTTTTCAACATTTATTCCTTTTTATCATAACAGAATTAATTGAGTAATTGCTTAAAAAGTGAGCAAAAAAGGTGGTGATGAAATATGAAAAAGTTGGTAAACAGAGGCAACAATAGGCAGGTGATGGCAAAAATTGATGTAAAGTGGCAGAAATGAGCAGAAAAGGCAGTTATAGTGGATTAAAAAAGTGGAAAAAATGGGTCTGGAGTGACAAGAAAAAAAAGATGCACTGATACTGCTACCACTGCTACTGATCCATCACACATTAATATAACCAATAAGTCCCAGTCCATTCTCAGGGACTGTCAGGGGCCAGGCCACATCTGTGGGCAGTCCTGCCAATGTACTTTAACATTTAGCCACCAGAGCCAGTTACAGCTCCTGAAATCACTGCATGAACTAAATGTAATGGTCATGCTCATGCTCACCCAGTCGGAGGGAAAACTCATAGAAGCGCTTCAGTTTGGCCACCAGGGGGCAGACTGCGTTCCAGGCCTTCTCCTGTAAAGCGAGGTCACCAGGGTTCTGGATGGCCTGTGGGCAGAGAGCACAGACAGAAACACAGATGTTACTCTGGGAAACTGTTAAAAAAACACCATCTCTGCAGACATTTCCTCTTTAAAGTTGTTTCACTTTAACAGCTTCACCTTCATTTTTGACCAGCATGTTTTATAAAGTTCAGTTAAGCACAGAAGACTGTAGCAGAGGTCGTTTCCTCCTTTATTTTTATCAACATGACACAGAAAGTCTGCCGAAGAACAAATAAAATGTGATATTTGAACTGATTTTCATTAGTCACTGTCTTATTCAGGCATCATCAAGATTAAAAACAAACCAAAAATCAACTTAAACAAAGGAGAAGCCAGGTTCCTTTCAGGATAAGGCTTCATTACTAAACAAATATTATAAAGTCAACAATGCATTAGTTTGTCTCTCCATACTTTAAGAACTTTTTACCACTTCTCATCCCACTACGCCCATCTGCTCCTCCGTCAGATGAATCTACATCTATAGTCTCATTATTATAGAAATACTGAGATTCTCCTAAAGCAGATGGGCCCTGCAAATGTTGCTGAGCAGGAGTAAATAGAGCATCAGTGGGAGAGTTTTTAGTCCTGGATTAAAACATGTTTGCTTTTGGGTATTTGGAGCAGTGAGAGTGTTGGCAGGATTTCTAGCGTGCTAATTGAGATGAAGGAGGATGCATCCTAGTGCAGGGACTGACTCATTGTTCTTTATTTTGTTTTAGATAACTCTTTAAAACAAACACATTGATTTTCTTAATCACGGCGGTTTAATGTATGAATTCATGCAGGATGTCGTCTGAACTTATTTGGCTCATTATAACAAAATCATCCTTAAACTCTGCCTGTGTGTAATGAGTTTAAAGTTAACAAAAACCCATCAAATTATCATATAAATGGATTTTAGTCTGCATAAACATATCCATAAAATCATTGTGGAGGAATCAGTGGCACAGAAAAGCATTCAGGCATCGGCAGCTCTTGTTAGAGCAGTGTTACTCAACCCTGCTCAACCAAAGAGCCACACTGTTGAAAAATACCCCTACAATCTAAGTGGTGAAAAATGGATTTAAGCAGTAATAATGGTTGAAAATGGTCAAAAAAGTGGCAAAGAAGTGGCAAAAATGGGTGAAAACTGGCAAAGTAGGTTTTAAATGGACATAATTAGGTTAAAAAAATGGGTGAGAAGTGACCAAAAAATAGTTACAGGTGGCAAAAATGGTCAAAAAGCTTCAAAAAAACAAGGCAAAATGAGTGGAAAGTGACTAAAATGGGCAAAAAGCAGCAAACTGGTGGAAAAAATGGGAGGAACATGGCATTAAATAGCAAAAAATTGGGAAATGCATGAATACAGTGGCAACAACTGATGAAAAAGGCAAAAAATGTGCAGAAATGGGCCAAAAAAAATGGCTAAAGCAATAAAAATGGATTGAAATTGGCAAAAAATAAAATAAAAAAAAGAAGAAATGGGCAAAAAATTGCAAATAAGGGGCAAAAATGGAAAAAGGGCAAAGTAGGTTTAAAATGGACAAACTTAGGTAAAAAGTCAAAATAAATGGGCGAGAAGTGACCTAAAATAGTAACAGATGGCAAAAAAGGGCAAAAAGCTTCAAAAAACATTGCAAAAATGAGTGGAAAATGACTAAAATTGGCAAAAATCAGAAAACCAGTGGGGAAAAATGGGGGGAAAGTGGCATTTAATGGCCAAAAAACCAAGTGGGAAAATGCACGATAACAGTGGCAACAATAAAAAAGGGAAAACATGGGATAACATCTGCAGAAATGGACCAAAAAAATGGCTAAAGCAATTAAAATGGATTGAAATTGGCAAAAAATGAAAAAAGGGCAAAAAAAATGCAAATAAGGGCAATGGAAAAATACATATAAAAATACAGGTTGACAATAAAATTTAATAACTGAGGGCTGCTGTATCAGTGTGGGAAACAAACTGATTGTGACTTGCAATGCATAATTACTTGGGTCAACGTTTCCCTTTTTTCTGGGGGAATAATATTTTTAACTAACACATAAAAGAGCCACACATCACCACCAAAGAGCCATGTGTTATCACTGTGTTAGAGGGATCACTTCTTTGTCGATTGAGGGTTTTTAGTCGGATTCTTTGACAATTAAAAGAAGATAGAAAATTGCAAGACTAATCCTTTAATTCTCCCATGATAATAAAATCCACATTTTAATGCCAAGTGTCATTTTCTAACTCATGGCCCGACTGCAGCTGGGATTAATTTTCTATCATTAATGTAAAAAATCCAATTTAGGTGCACATTGTGAGAGGAAATTAAGGGTTCAAGTAGTGAAATAAGATGAATCGAAAGAGTTAAGTTCAAAAAGTGTCTGTTCTGATGAAATGCTTCCCAGACCTCGAGGCGTTAGGAAGCGAGGAAAGGAAACAGTTCAGCAGATTTGTAAACAGGTACAGCAAAACTAACAGCTGAGCAATCAGCGGCGATCGTTCACACTGCAGAGGGAACTCTGCAGCGATGTGTGGCTGCACCTGAACACACGACGGCTGCTGGTCATGAACATACCAGCAGTCTAATCACATTTATGCCTGTAACACAGTGAATTACATCTATTTTTACTGCATACTGCAGGTGAGAGTTTCACACTATCAGGCTGAATAAAACACACGTTTGAGCAGGGGTGTCAAACTCAGTCACAGCAGGGGCCAGATTCTGAACTTGGGTCTAACCTGAGGGCCTAACAGGGTCGATATTTAACTATAAAATGCCAACATTATTTTCACCAGCAATGAATTATGGGGTAAAAACCTTAGCACTGATGATAGATGATTTTGTGATTAAAAGGTGAACATGATAAGTTAAAAACTCAAAATCTGAATTAAAAAGTGAAACTTATGAGATTAAAAGGTAAAAACATGACATTTAAAGTCAAAATCATGTATTTAGAAGGCAAAATATGAGACAGAATACTGAAACCATGAATTTAAAATAACAAAAACTGAGATAAAAGTCAAAATCATGACTTTTTTTACTGTCGAAATATGAGATAAACATCGAAATCATGAGTTTAAAATGTCAAACTATGAGCTAAAATTTCAAATTAACAAGTTTTAAAAGTCCAATTATGATATAAAATTAAAAATCACGCATTTTGAAGTAAAAAAAATGACATAAAATTCAAAGTTAGAGTTGAAAATGGTCAAAACGGGAGATAAAAGTCAAATAATGACCTTTAAAGGTAAAAAAACTGAGATAAAATTAAAAATCATGAGATTTAATGGAAATAAAATGACAAAATTCAAAGCTAGGAGTTGAAAAGAGTCAAAACATGAGATAAAAGTCAAATCATGACTTTAAAAGGGGAAAATATTATTTAAAATGTAAAATTATGAATCTAAAAGGGTCAAACCATGTGATAAAAGTCAAATAATGACTTTAAAAGGTAAAAAACTGAGATTAAATTAAAAATCATGAGATTTTAAGGTAAAAATATGACAAAATTCAAAGTTAGGAGTTGAAAAGTGTCAAAACATGAGATAAAAGTCAAAGTCATGACTTTAAAAGGAGAAAATATGATTTAAAATTTACAGTTGTGAATCTAAAAGGGTCAAAACATTAGATAAAAGTCAAAGTCATGATTTTAAAAGGTCAAACTAGGATTTCAAATGTAAAATTATGAATCTAAAAGGGGGAAAAAATGACTTAAAATTCAAAGTTAGGACTTGAAAAGCGTCAAAACATGAGATAAAAGTCAAAGTCATGATTTTATTTTAAGTTATGAGATGTAACGGTTAAAATATGAAATAAAAAGTAAAAACCATAATTTTTAGTCACTTTTTCTAATTTTTATGACTCAACAAGGATGTTATAAATCATCACGGTTAAGATCACATTTTTATACTGGAGGAAATCTGCAGACCTCATACTGGTGGGACAGTTCTAATAAAAATATCATATGATCTGGTGGGCCGCGTTTAACTGCACCACGGGCCAGATTTGGCCCCCAGGCCTTGAGTTTGACACCCCTGTGCTGGACCGTTCAACACACATCCAGGGCTCCCTCCTTACTTCTCGTATCTCCTGGCCCGCGCCGTTATAGGACTGCAGCTCTGCTAGGATCCCATGAGCCTCCTCCAGCACAGCGCTGACCTGGTTCCACACGGCCGTCTCTGCCTCCGTGGGCTGGGCATCTGGGAGGAGAGGGAAGGGAAGCGAAGACGAGGAGAGGAGGGAAAAAGGAAGAGAGAGAGGGAAGTGAAAGTGTGATGTAAGGCACGGGCAGAGATGAAAATACCAGGGGGAGGAAGAGGGAAGGAGAAAATAGCAGGAAAAGGGGGAGATTTGAGGAGAGGAGGAGGTTAGTGATGAATGAAAAGCTGGAAAAGATGGCATCCTAGCAGGCCAGATAAACCCAAAGATAAATAATGATTAGCTAAAATGCTATAAAAACCTAAATGTTAGAGTAGAGCTGGCAGCTGGACTCTTCCAAGGTCAAAGCTGGCCAGTAAATTAATGACTAAATCGCTCTAATAGTGTTAAAAAAAGAGATCTAGTCACGCTCTGTCACAAAGGGAGGCTGATGTGGTCACCCAGTCAGGACCGGAAGATGACGAGTCAGTTTCACTTCACTGAATAACTAGACGAGGACGTTTCTACTGACGCTTGGACATTTTGATGGTCTTCCGCTGCCATAAAAGTGCCTGGATTGCATCATTTGGACATTTCCAGCTCCTGAGCTGTAATCATGTGAAGCATGGTTCAATCAGTGGAGATTTATACTGTCCTGGAGAGGTGTAATTGTCCCATCACAGTGATGTAATAGTCCTATCCATCTCTTTCACACTTACTTTATTCCCCCTCCTCATCTGAATGAATAGTCTTCTTCTTTCTGGCCCCTGAGGTTTAATTGTGAGAAATGTTTAAACAAACAAGCAGCAGAGAGAAGAACCTCTGGGCATGCTCACTCCTACTCCGCCTGTGTTTTACACGTACTGTAAACTCTGTTTTTGCCGCAGGGCACCTCCCAGTCACAGTTCTGCTTTGTTTGCCCATGTGGCGTGCTGCACACATACAGAAGAGATTAAATGTTTGAGGGACACAATTTACGACGTGCTCTCTCGAGTCCTATTGTGTTTAGTTTTCTCTTTTAGTGACTCAGGTAGAGAGTGTGCCCAGAAAGCTCTCGACGTGAGGCAGCACCGATGATTATTTCTGCACCCTGAGGCATCGCCTCCCTGCAGAGAAATAGTAATCATGGAATATGTGCTGTCCCAGGTGCACATGGGCTGCTATTATGCAGGCAGCAAGAACGGCTATTTTAAAGATGAAGCCTCACTGATGTGATCCTCATGTCTCTAGTAAACCACATTTTCTCTTTTCTAGTAAGCAGTGAGATGAGCATGGCATATGCACATTACAATAAAGGAATAATTTACTTCTTTTAAAGATTTCTGTTATCTTAAACCACAGTGCCTCAGTGTCTTATTGGGTGTTAAGTGTTAGACGTTTACCCTATCAGGTCAGGATCCAAGCTGATATATTTTATAAATATTCACTGATTCATGTTCATTTATTTCATATGGAGCCAATAAAAGTATTCACCTTGGATGTTTTACCCTTTTACTGAATTTATGAATGGTACATGGGCTTAAGCTTGCATATCCATCCATCCATTTTCTATACTGCTTACCCTGTTAGGGCTGACCAATTAATTAGAGTCACCAGTTAACCTAACGAGCATGTCTTTGGTGGTGGAAGGAAGCTGGAGTACTCAGAGAGAACCCATGCATGCACGGGGAGAACATGCAAACTCTGCACAGAAAGGTCCTGACCTGGAAGTGAATCAGGAACCTTCTTGCTGTTTAATGTCAAAGTAAAGCAGATTTCTACAAAGTAATGTCAGTTGAATAAGAATATGTAAATTAAAATAAGTGACAGCATAAATATTCACCCCCTTCAGGTCAGTATTTAGTAAAGTCACCTTTGGCTGCCATCACTGTTCTAAGTCTGTGCGGATAGCTCTCAATCAGGCTCAGATATCTGGACACTAAAATTTTACTCCATTCTGAGGTCTGAGCTTTGACTCTGCCACTCCAACACATCCGACATGTTTTCTTTTTTGTTGTCATCGTTCTCTCAGTGCTTCGGCTCGATGTCTTACTGGAAAATAAATCCCTCAAGTCCTAGTTCTCCTTCAGATTGAATAAGATCTTCAAGGATTTTCCTCTATTTTGCTGGATTCGTTTGGCCCTCTACCTTTCCAGGGCCGGCTGCTGAGAAGCATCCCCACAGCATGATGCTGCCACCACCATGTTTCTCAATGGGATGGTGTGTTTGCTGTTTAATCTGAAGGCTAACGAGCATCATTTTGGTCTCATCAGACCACTTGACCATGGAGTCTCCCACAGTCCTTCTGGTGAACTCTAGTCCAGACTGAATCTGAGTTTTCTTCAACAGTGTCTTTCTCTTTGCCACTCTCCCATAAAGCTCTGACTGGTGAAGAACCCAGCCAACAGCTGTTGTCTGCAGAGTCTCTCCATCTCAGCTGCTGAAGCTTGGAGCTCCTTCAGAGTAGTCATAGGTGTCTTGGTGGCCTCTCTCACTAGTCTCCTTCTTGCACGCCCACTCAGTTTGTGAGGACGGTCTGATCTAGGCAGATTTACACATGTGCCAGATTCCTTCATCTCTTCATGATGGATTCAACTGAACTCTGGGGGATGTTCAGAGCCTTGGATCTCCTGACTTAGACTTTTCACTAACTTTTCCTCTGAATTGCTTTGAGTGTTCTTTTGTCATCAGGGTGTAATGGTAGCCATGGACACTGATTAACCAGTGACTGGATTGTCCAGAAAACAATCACTTGGGACACATTCACTGCACGCAGGTGATCCAGGTGATTATTCTACCCAGCATATTATTGTCAATTGACATTACTTTGTAGAAATCTGCTTTCACTTTGACATTACAGAGGTTTTTGTGAACTTTTTTGTAAAACAAAAAAAAAAAACACATTACATTGACCATGATTGATTTATATAAAATGATAAAACAGTAAAACATCCAAGGGAGCGAATACTTCTTGTAGGAACTGTATATTAATTCTAAGTTTGTAGGTACTGAACATATTTTATGTATGTGAACTCCAGATGCTGGTGGTTTTTCCTCTTTTCCACCGATGCTTAGCTAAACTACCTCCTTCCTACCTTTACTTGCAAAGGGACAAAGACGTTAAAAATTCCAAATAAAGACATTAGGGGTTTCTCAAAATGTCCTTACAGTTGTCTGTGTTGTTTCAGTGAAGCAAAAGCGAGTATAAGAATAAAAGAATCACTGCAATTTTCTGATATCTCTCAGGATTTTTTTAGATGAAAGCTTCACACCCCCTTTTTAAATTCTCAATAAGATTCCTCAGAAGCCTCTTTCATGGTAGGATGATCAGCATGGAGCCATAATTCTCTGAGCGCTCGGCCTAGAGTTGAAACCAAACCTTGAGCTGTGTGACAGAGGTGACTGTGTCTCTGGGTTGAGAAGAAGAGCTCACAGATGGCAGAGAGGTGGAGGGGGAGGGGGCACGTGTCTAAAGATGTAATGCCTCAGTCTGACTCATTCTGCTTTGCTTTAGAAGTAAAGTGAATCACAGGCATAATAAATGAAAGGTAAATTGAGCCTGATTGACAGCTGATGCCTCTCGCCAGCAGTGAGCTCTCCCACCCTGCACCTGTAACACACGACGACTACAGAGGGAGGAGGAGCAGCTGTTAAAGGGAGTAAAGAGGGTGAGGAGGGTAAGATCATGTCGGGACACACTGCAAAATATCTCCATCTTAACACTTCTTTCACTGTTATGTTTAAATGCTTTTATATGCATTAACTACTGACAGAGATAACTGATTCTGGATAGAGCATAGAGTGTAAAACATCCTCATTGGTTATTATTCTCAGACCCCGTTTTCACAGCAAAGTTTTCGAGTGAAAATGCAAAAGTTTTGTAGCATCTTGGCTGTCCGTTCACATGGCAACAGCGTTTTGATGCCTGAAAACGAAGCTTTTTGGAATCAGGCTCCAGAGTGGAAGTTTTTCAAAACGCCCCCGTCTCTGTCTGCGTGTTAAGGCCCATTTATGCTCAACGTTAAATACGGATACGGATACAGACGGAGCCTTCTGTCTGTGCTCCGTGTTCATTTTGTCCGTATTTCTGCACGTTTCCATAAAGCTTACAGATACGGGCCAAAAGGAGCAGTACCACCGGAAACCATGGGGGCAGTGTTGCTGTCACTGCCTGATATGTAGCTCTAGTGAGACATGAAGAAGAAATAACAATGGCAGAACTTTTAGAGGAAGAGTAGTACAGGTTGGTTAGAAACGCTGCCTCCTTCTTTGTCTTTTATGCAAGAGGTACATTATCAATCCCTCCTCCACAGTCGCCATGTTTGTTTTTGAGTTTGTTGTTGTCATATTGGTTAACATACATGCCAACGTAAAGCACGCATGGAAGTATGTGAGCAATGACAGTCAAATCGTTTGGAAAGGACGTATACATTTTCGTACGTAAAGGGAGTATAAATGAGCCTTAACCAGGGAAACTGGCACTTTCTGAAAACGGACATGCTCACTGCGGCTGCAGTGAATATCCATGCGCGAGTAGGCTTATAACACATGTGTGGATGGGAAGCCCAAAACAAAACAAAGATGGCCAACATCAGTGCACTGTTCGTGCTTCTTACTCTTCTGAATTTAACTGTACTTCTCCAGCAAAGTGTTGATTTATTTCACCATCATTTGGATCAGCGGAGACATTTTTCTTGCCTGCACCAGATTCTGACTCGACTCATACGCAGTCGAAGGGTAGCCCGGACTGTGTCCAAAACTTTCACACTAAGTATGTGGCACGATCCAAATTCATAGTATTTAATTCTGTGTGTGAGAAATTCTCTAAAGTAAACTAGAGTTTAGAGGATTTTTGATGTGAAAGTATAAGACCTTTCAGCCACACAGAGGCCTAAACATAAGAGCCCCATGCTGAAACGCATTAAACGTTGTGGCGAGGTGCTTCTCTGCACACAGGCAGTGATCTTAGACGGTTATTTTGGTATTTCTGAAGTCGGGTTAAATAAAGCACATGGTGGCATCAGTGATTTCAGTGAGTGTTGCTCCTGCAGCTGGGAAAGCCAGGCGATACAGTGTAACAGATGGGTACAGCTTCTCCATGTAATTTAGAAAGTTCCAGATAAGAATGGGCCAAAACACTATGCCAGCTCAATTGTACGCAGTGTTAAATTTTTTAAAGTGTTTCATTATTCGTTCAGGAAGCCTCTGTGTTTGGTACTATATTACAATGTGAGCTTCAGCCCCCAGCTCTGTGCTCTTATGTCTGAACAGCTGTCTGGGTCTGCAGGTTTCATCAAATGAAAAAAGTAGCTAAGCTAAAACCAAACTAAACCAAGCGGTTTTGACTGGAGGGACTATAACATGGCGTTTATTGTGCATATGAGGGGAAACTTTAGGAACATGGAGGAACAACTTCTGTAGATGTAGGCTCAGCGAAACGAAAGAGAGAGGGGAGAAACTTAACTGGAGAGTGGTTAGCAGGAGAAACCTTTAGTTTCCTGCTGGTGTAAGTGTGGAAACTCTTAGCCCATGTCCATGAGAGCTACTGTTGTCAGAAGTGGGAGTTAGCTCAGACTACACATCACCATGTCAGACTACGGGGCTAAAATCTTGTCCCGTCTTGGACGTCAGACTGTCCAGACTACAAGATCCTGAGCGCTTATTGTATGCTGGCATCACCACTGTCTCCGAAACTGTGTATAAGGTCACAGGTTGTTGGGGGGCGGGTCAGAGAGTGTCAGTCACTCTACAACAGAAGTGCGTGGTATTGAAATTTTTGCACTTCCACACTGGCTTTATTTTCAGGACTGAAGGTTGCCGCTTGATGTAAATGCAACACTTCAAAAACTTTCAGTAGAGCATATAAGTGAGTCAGCATTGTTTTGTTGGCCCATTTAACCTAAAAACTCACTAAATTACTTAGGGCTGCTGTATCCATCTGCTGTGCTGTATGGGCTAGCTTACTGCAGTGGAGGGGCAAGTCTCACTGAAATCACTGGAGGCTAATGCCACTGTCACGTACCTTATATAACCCAGCTTTGAGATATTCCTTTAAAGCATACAGACGCCTTGATGCCTCTGCCGCTGTCCAAGTGAACACACATTTGTTTAGTGTTTCATTAAAATGTCAAAATATGCTCACCATGTGTTGAGAGTCCCCAGCAAACAGGGTCACACTTTAAACCATAGTACTGCAGTTTGCTAGCATAAGGGTTGAAATGTTGTCTCAAGCTTTCTTAACTTTCCATGTCCACGATGTGCACTACACAGGTGACTGTGGGAGTTTGTTTGACAGGTATAGGCAATTGATTAGGCATTATTATCCTGTGAGTGTGGCTCTTTATCCCAGTGGTTCTCAACCTTGGGTTCGGAACCCCTTGGGGATCACGAGACACTGAGAGAGGGTCTCCAGATACCTTAAAAAAAAACAACGAATATTTTTTGAATTACACTGTTGCAACTTTACACCAATTTCACCAAATACCAACCCTTTTTCATCACTTTAACACCAATTTTAGAACATTTTTGCCAATTAAAACCCATTTTTGTCCATTTTTACCCTTTCCATCACTTTCTTTGCCTGTTTTTGCCACTTCTAAACTAATTCTTGCCATTTTCTGCCTATTTTTGCCTCAGTTGACCCATTATTACCTCTATCAATCACTATTTACAACCCTTTTAGCCATTTTAACCACAATTGACCCTTTTTTGCCCGTTTATATCAAATTTTCATCCCATTCCACCCAATAACCACCAATTTTTTGCACTTAAAAGCCATTTCAGCCACTTTTAATCCCTTTTTATCATGTTTTGTGCCTGTTTTTGCCCCTTTAACCCAAATATATTCTTTAGAAATCTAATTTCATCACCTTTTCCACAATCTTTGCAGCTTTTGCTCCTTATCTTTTCATCATTATCTACAAGAATCCCTACTTTGTCTCCCTCCTAATGTGCACATTTGTTTTATTTTATTTTGTTTGCATTATCACATGCATACCTTAAGTTCTGTCTGAAGGAGAGCCAGTCCATTTTGTCCTCCTGATAAATCCATAACTGTTCTCAATTATCCAATCCATAATTGTTTCTTGTTTGCTGTTTTTCTCCTTTCATGACCCCATTTGGGGTTGCGAGACACTGAGAGGGGGTCTCCAGATGCCTTAAAGAAGCTAGAACTATTTTAATACTTAACACCAATTTTGCCAGATTTCAACCTGTAGTCATCACTTTTTTCCCACCAATGTTGCCAACTTTAGCTCGTTTCTGCTGCTTAAAACCCTTTTTTGTCAGTTTTAAAACCTTTCCACCACTTTTTTCTGCCCTTTTTTGCCACTTCTAAATCAAATCTTGCCACTCTGCCTATTGTTGGCTCTGTTGACCCCTTATTGCCACTATCAACCCCCTTTACAACTTTTTACACCACATTTCACAATTTAATACACCCATTTTTGCCAGTTTAGCCCATTTCTGCCTGTTTCTGCCACAGCTAACCATTTTTTGCCAATTTATATCAAATTTTCATCCCATTTCACCAAATTTCCACCTAATTTTGCTACTTTAATGCCATTTCAGCCACTTTTTAAATCCCCTTTTACCACTTTAACCCATTTTTGGTTATTTTTTGCCACTTTTAGCTCATTTATGGCACTTCTTACCCATTTCTGCTACATTTAAACTCCAATTTCAGCACCTTTCCCATCATTTTTTGCCATTATTAACCAAATTTAGCAATTTGTAACCTATATTAATAGTTTTTTGATAAAAGTTATTTTCATTTAAAGAAGGCTAGTCACTACACAAACGAATAAATTAAGATTTATCTTTCTTTGATAAGAGTGGTTCTTATTCAGGTCAAATATAAAGTATGGTTTTCACAGGACCATGGTTTTGCTGACCTCCATGTGCCCCCAGTTTGGCTGGGTCCCCCTTTATCCCCCCTTAAGAATGACCTTGTCTGCACTACTCTTGAATGTGCATGTCTGTGTTCAACCACCTCCAGGTACAGTGGGGGTCCCGGGTCTCTGGCACCTTTATTTTGGGGGTCGCGGGCTGAAAAGGTTGAGAACCTCTGCTTGAGCCACCCCGGCAGAGAGGAACAGACTGAGTGACGAAGGTCTTGAAAATATTTAGTATGTGTTGGAGTTTTGGTAGAAGAATGTAGGACACGGTTTTGGACACGGCAGTAAAACGGCTACATGAGGATGCTCACACATGCTAACATCCAGGTTTATCTCCTAGCAAATGACATTAGCATGCTAGCATTGTCAGAGCACATGCTAAGCATTTAGCCAAACGTGTGCAGCCTATCAGGGTTGCTGACATGGCTCTAGTGTTTTTGATGATTCTGGTCAAAGTTTTAAGCTCGTATTAGAGACCTCAGAAGAGTTTAACACTAACAGTGAAATGATTTGTTAAGATGGGCATTTTCCCTCTGCAACGTTTAGAATTCACCAACAGGGAGAAAAGGAGCGTCTTTCATAATCATTCACTTTATTTTCACACACGTTATTTAAAAGCGACACACACGCATACACACAAGCCCAGATAGGTCAGACATACAATAGGGATGAGGAGATGAAGAAGTGGAGAGATGATAATAGACATTTTGTTAGCCATCATCATCCCTGAGCAACAGACGCCCACACAGGACTGGCATTTTCGCTTTACTTCGCAGCACTTTTTGCAGCTTGGAAGCCCAGATCAAAGCATTATTGTTGTCGTTCTGTTACCCCGTCACCATGCCATTGTGCATCTGTCTGCCTCTAATAAGACGTGGCGCGTGTGAATAAGACCCCTTAGAAGGAAGAATGACTTTCAAATGCCAGTCCCCGGAGCAGAAACCAAAAGATAAAGAGGAGGAGAGGAGCGGAGGAGGGAAAACTGGCTAAATAAGGACGCAAAGATGACACAATGGTCAGCTAAGAATGATGGAATGAGGAAAACAAAAGCAAAGGCAACAAAGAGAAAGAGATAACTCAAAAAAATAAGAAGCGGATGGTCTCACGTTCAAAGTCAAGGAAAACTATTGGGCCATGCTCAAGTTCGGCGCAAGCCAGCACTTTCAGGAGGTTTCCCATGAGCCCCCTGGAACAGAAAGAGGGGAGAAGTCTGTGGGTGATGAGGGGATGGATGTCGGGGTTGTGCACGTGTAACCTGTGTGTGTGTGTGTGTGTGAGCGCTATGTGTGTGAGGCGAAGGTGTGGGGATGGGGGGCCTGGATGAGAGGGGGTTGTTGGGATGGCATGGTGGAAGAATGTCCTGGGTGAAGCATGGCAACATGGACACAGAGCTTCTCTAATCCCACTCATTTACGTTCTGATGAAGGCACTAAAATTAAAGCTTTCCTACAAAACTGTACCTTAAAATTATTAACAGAAACATTTATGCATGTTTTTCTTGGATGTAGAGGGAATGATTGACCAGGACTTGGTTGAGTAGGTAAGAATAATAGGTGAGCCAATCAGAAGTTTGGAGTCTAGTGCAAACACAGGAGGCCTATTTTAGGATGTAACTGCATTTGGATGATTATCCTTTGTTAAAAAACAAAAAGTGTGACTTAAACTGAGAGTACACCAGCTTGACTGGGCTCAGTTAGAGTCGGGTCAAGGGGATCCTCCTTAGAAGAACAGGAAGAATGAAGACTTTTTCTGCATTTTGTAAAAACAACATGTGGGTTAAGGGACACTTCAGTAAAATAATGCAAAATTCCTCCCATGCTAATTGCTATTTTTGTAGCTTTCTCTTACTGGAGCAATCCCAGGCTCATTCCAGACTTGAAGTAAATTATCTAGATCAGTGATACTCAACGTGTGGCTCTTTTCTGATGATTTGTGGCTCTTTTATGTCTTCATTTGAAATATTTTACGCCTAAAAAACCTTAAAAAAGGTCAACTTTGACCTCAGAAATAATCCATTGCAAGCCACATTAATGAGTTTGTTTCCCTCTCTTGTGCACCTGCTTTAAAAGTCGATATTTCCATTGCCCTTATTTGGACTTTTCCCCCCTTTTTTCTTTTTCTTTTTTTTTTTTTTTTGCCAGGTAATCTTTTTTTGTTTGGTTTTTTGCCTTTTGTGCCTATTTTTGCCACCATCATCCTACTATTGGCCCTTTTATTTTCCAGTTTTTGCCTCTTTTATCCTGCATTTGACTATTTTCAATTTTTCCCCTTTTTTGAACATTTTTTCCACCTGTAACTCATTTTTTGTTATCCATTTTTGCCACTTTTTCTCCCATTCTCCCACTCTTTTGCTGCTTTTTGACCATTTTGTCACTTTAGCTTATTATAATTGCCACTTTATCCACTTTTCAGCACTTAGATTGTCGCTCTTGCAAAGATATTTTTCAACAATTTGGCTCTTTGGGTGAGCAGGGTTGAGTAACGTTGATCTAGATCTTTTATCCATTTCAATCACATTAAGACCACCTGCCATATTTATTTTTTCCACCAAAATTAACCTCCTGCATTTTCAGCCTTTACAGCTGGTGCTTTCTGTTCTTATTTATAGGAAGATCCTAACCTAAAAGTATCATGTAAAAAATGTTTTTCTACCTGTTTCTTCAGATGACCTGCTCCTTCTCTGATTGCCTTTAGGATTCACTTGGCTCTGATACACTTATAAAACTTATAAAAGTTGAACTGGGTGGCATTTTAGGTAGTCATAACTAACTTTAGCTTGCAGAGCAAATGGCAAAACCAGCTGAATTAGGGATAATGACTGTCTTTAGCAGGTGAATAATGATGCATAACTTGTTATATTTCAAAGCTCTTCACCACTGCCTCGGCATTTTCAGTTTTCCTGATGCTACAGTAGAAAAAAAGATTCTCAACAATCTGCATTCATTTCCCCACAATGACAAAATTTTAAAAAGTAATTAAAGCTTATTAATGAAATCTCACATTTACTTAAGTATTCAGAGCCTTTGCAACAACACTGTAAATGTAGCTCAGGTTCCTGACATGTCTCTGGATCATTGCTCAGCTGTTTCTGCACCTGTATTGGAGTTCACCTGTGGTCAATTAAACTGATTGGACATGCTTTGGAAAGGCACACAGCTTTGCCTTTCATTTGGAGTCTCCTGCAAAATCCAAGCAGGCTTTCTTGGATTTACACCCATCCACTCTGAAATCAGCTCATAATGGTGCAGAGCTGCAATGATTGAACTTTGTCCCATCTCCACACAGGATCTCTGGAGCTCAGTCACAGTGACCATCAGGTTCTTGGTCACCTCTTACTCAGGCCCTTCTGCCCTAGTCATTCTGTTTGGCCGGGTGCTCAGCTAGCCAGCTCCTAGTTTTGCCAAACTTCTTCCATTTCCATTTTATGCAGGCCACGCTGCTCTTGGGAACCTTCAGTGCTGCAGAACTTTGCCTTGCTACAATCTTGTCCCTGATCTCTGCAGCACTGCAGGTCCTTTGACCTCATGTTTTTTTTTTTTCTGTTACAGTTTTTCACAAAATAAAATTTCGACTTAGTACAATTGCACTTTAAATGTGTTTCCATTGAAGGGAGTTTTGGGTAATCTGACACGCTAGATGGATGTTTTTCACACATCCATCTGGAAAACCTCCCATAGACGGCATTTAGGAAAGGGCAGAGGCTTATAAAAACTGGGTGATTGGATGAACATTCTGTCTGTCACATCTTTACAGGCCAATCAGAGCAACAAAACACGTGACGTAGCCGCTACAGAGGAGTTAATGCCACAGAGAACTGCTCAACGCGAAACATGGCAACTGTAGACATGTCAGTACAGGACTTTAGTCGTTTCTGAAAGTAAAACAACTCACTGCTGTTCTTCTTTTAAGAAATGTCACCAAGGTCTGATAAAACTTTAGCAGCATCCACGCTAACGTCTTCTGCTATAATTGCCCCGGCCTCTTGTTGCTTGCTTGCACAATTCCAAGGGTCGTTTCCAAATCCTGTCCAATCAGTTTAATTTAGCACAGCTGGACTCCAATCAAGGCGATGGAACATCTCAGCAAAGATCCAGAGACACGGAGGAACCTGTGCTTAGAGTGCTGTTGCAAAGGGTCTGAAAACTTCCATCAGTGTGATGTTTCAGTTCTTTATTTACGACAAATTTGCAACACTTTCTAAAATTCTGCTTTACTTTGTCATTAAGGGATACTGGGTGCAGATCAGCGATAACAGAAATGATTGTTTTTGACTGAAGCATCAGTCTGCAACATGAGATAGTCACGGGGGTCTGAATCCTTTCCAAATGCATTCCAGAAAGAGAAGATGTCCAAATTTAAATTTCATCATTAGAACATTTAACACAAAATAAATGTTTTTATAAGAATTAAGATTTAAGAATGATGCCGTAGGATTTTCAAGATGCCTGCACTTCTGCAGGAACCGCTGCACCACTGAGCACCAGAGCAGCTCAAACCAGAGCTGCAGACGAGAGAAAAGGTGAATGGATTTGAAAAAAGGTGCACGTTTTTAATCCTGTTGATTCAAGATTAAATTTGCACATGCATACATTAGAATGCATTTCCCCTAAAAGTTAACATTTGCATTTAGTGCTGAATCAAAGATAGAGATGGTTGGAAATGTCAGATAATAATTGTAAATCGTTCAGACTGATATCTGCTTGTATAAGAGATGAAATGCCCTGAAACTGAAAGTGCTTGTGATTTGTACTACAGCATGTTTGCCTCGCTGTCTCTCCTACACTCTGTTTATTCACACCTACACACCACTATAATTTGACCAAACGGCTTTCAGCATCGCAGCGCCCTGAGAGTGGGACTAGAGAGCTTCTGAAAATGACAAACCACACCCACAACAACACGCCATCACACCACCAACAACGCAGCAGCTCACATCCAAAAATACCTCCCCGGACCCCACCCAGTGACCTCCCACCGAACACCTCAGCTGCACACATGTGCACTCACATCTCAAGCACACGGACACGTGCACACACCCCGGTGCTCACTTACTTTCAAAGTCCAGGAAAAAATGTGGACAGTTCTCTAAATCCTTGCCAAGGACCTTAATGAGGTTCCCCATGGCTGGCGACCTGGGCGGGAGGAAACGACAAAATACATACAGTACGCACAACCTGCATGAAAAAACTCTGCATGCACATGGAGAACACAGCAGGTTGTGGGCTATTTATTTTATTTTTTTTACCCATCTGCACTCTTTTAATTAACCCTCTTCTTCCTCTCCTCCTCCATCCTTCTGTCTAAGCAATATGCCCAAAGCAAAGTCAGACGTTCCCCTCATAAATGACACTGATCACAGTTTGCATCCCATGCACAGCGTCCGCTGTATTCAATTAAAGAGAGGCCTAACTCCAGAAGTGAGTCACTACAGCTGAGCAGTGGTTATAATCCATTTACATTACTATAGTAACCTAATAAAAGCCTGCAATGCACAGGCTACTTTCTCCTAATGCCCTTCATGTACAGCGGTCCATGGATGCTTTATGACAAGCTCTTTAGACTTCATACCCAAAGGCCAGATGCCAGCGCTTTATGAGACAAATGATGCAAGCTTTATGAGATTATACTGCAGGTCAAAACAGGCACTTCTGTATGTTCATTTACAGCAGCAGACAAAACAACATATGTCAGGTGTTTTTCATCTAAGCCCTCATTTCCACTTACATATATGACCCATGCATGTACAGCCATGTGTATAGGCTATACTGATGAGGCCTCCTGTATGCAGCAGCTGGACCAAAACCTGATGAAGACTATCTTTAGCCAAGGGGAGAGTGTAATTTTGTTCGCTTTTAGCCATGCAGTGATTTGGAAAATGTGTTTGAAAAACTACAGACACAAAAACAGGACTAATATTTCATTTTAAGACATGAGAGTTGGCCTGTCAGGAATGTAAGATGTTCTATGAGCGATTTTTGAACAAGCTATTTAAATATTCATTTGTGTGCTTACTAAGTGGTTTTCAGTTGCCCAAGGGACACAAGTGATGAACTTTAGAGTTAGTTCAGGCAGTAATCTCGAGCACTATGATCCACACCTGACAAGCATCTAATCAAATCACATGATTCACATGATGATGATGTGTGCTCTCGCTTCAACCCTCTTCCACCTGTTGGCTCCAACTGGGGGGTTAAAGATGTTATACCACCACTCCTTAATTCTGCATGTAAGATAAATTGGTGAGGAGTGATTAAGTCGGAGCCTGACACCAGACTATGCTTTGCTACCATTTAGGGCCGAACGATTTGGGAAAATAATCTAATTGTGATTTTTTTTCACCCAACATTGTGATTGCAATTTAACATGTGATTACTCTTCAGGTTCCTCATCTAATAAACCATTCTATATTATAACACACAAAACTATTTCCCCCACATATTTATATCCAGTCTCCCAAAATCTACAAATAAATGTTCTCAAAACGTCTTAAAAATTTACAAATAAATTTCTTAAATTTTTATGAAATTACCTAAAAGTTTCAAAGCTATTTCCACCAGAAATTTATATCCAGTCTCCCAAAATCTACAAATAAATGTTCAAAAATTCTAAGAAGATAACTAAAAATTAAAAACCTGCCGCACCACCAAAAAATCAAATCAAATTCCCAAAAGAAGTAGAAGAAATAAATTCCTAAAATTTTCATAAAAATACTAAAAAAAATCAAAGCACCCCACCCCCCCCAAAAAATCAAATCAACTTCTTAAAAATTTAAAAATTATTTCTCAAATTTTCATGAAATTACCTTAAAGTTTCAAAGCTAATTCTCCTAGAAATTTGAATCAAATTCCCCAAAATTTAAAATAAATGTTAGAAATTTCCATAAAATACCTAAAATTTTCTAAACAAATTTCCAAATGAAAATAAAATCAAATTCCCAAAAATTTACAAATAAATGTATCAAATTTTCAAGAAAAAACTTTAAATTTTCAGAGCAAATTCCCCCCCCCCCCAAAATTCAAATCAAATTCCTAAAAATGCCAAAATAAATTTCTCAAATTTCCACAAAAATATCTAAAAAATTCCAAGCAAAAATCCCTCCAAGATTCAAATCAATCTAACAAAAATGTCTTATTGTAATTATTTAGTCCTCTTTTGCAAATTTGATATTAATAGTGATGAAGGGAGTGATAATTTTATGGATTTAAATTGAAAACAAAAATATACAAAAAAGGAAAGTAGGAACTGTTTTTTTTATTCTAGGAAATATTGACACTTGAATGTTTGCATTATGTGTAGAAACTGGTATTCAAAAACACATTTCAGGTCAAAGGAATATTTCACCCTCTGCGATTTGAAAACTGCAGTAGGTCACACTGCGATTTAATCTGCATTTGGATTAATTGCCCGGCCCTACTGCCTATAAATGCTTGAAAAATTGCAAACGTGAAATGACTAAACTAAGATCAAGCCAAAATTTCAAGGCACAACCTTTAAAAAACAGCCTCTTACATGTCACAGTAAATCAAGTGTAGCTAGTGTAGGCCGGCCATGCATGGAGCTACGCGCTGCCGTAAGACTGAGATCAGCTGATCTCACAAAGTCCTCAGCTGAATGCAAGTTAATTCATTCTAAGCACGCTGTTGGCAAATCGCACTCACACCCATGTTTAAACCGTTCTTGCCTGCTTATGCTTTGTTGCCTCCTCTGCATTGTGCTTTTTCCAACCCTCCTCCACCCCAGCTCCTCCTTCACTCTGCCTCTGACTTTGTCAGTGTCATTTGGCTGACACTGATGCCTGCTCTGCTCTGGGTGTTGCCTTGCCACACCGTTTGAGAACCACTGTAAAAACCTGTTTTTGTTTAATTGTGTCTTCTATGTTGTCAAACTGCCCTTCATATAAACTGAGTATCATGTTTTATTTCATATCAGACTGATCCATCTCATTTCATACCATGCTAATAAATATGTAATGTGTAAGCATGTTAGCAGGATAATATAATTTGGATCCACAACTGTCAAACTAGATCAACAAGTTTGTTTTAATCATGGTGATAACGGCTTGCAGCTCACAAGCATAAAAAACTGGATCTCAAAATACTAGGATACTGTGGAAAAGTCCAGTTTTCCAAGGTTTCCTGAGCCTTCATGCTCTCTCTCTGGTTCAGTTCACACTACTGCAATCATGGGAAAACTGCTGACTTGATAAAAGTCCAAAAGACGATCACTGACAGCTTTCAGATGGGAGGGTAAGCCACAGAAGGTCACTGCTGAAAGGGCAGGCTGTTCTCAGAAGCTGTATCTAAGAATATTCAAGGAAGGATGAGGACTGTAACTTAGGGGAGCTTCCCAAGGAGCGGACTGAGGCTGGGGGTCAATGGATCAAGAGCCACCACAGACGGATCCAGGAATGGACAGCAATAGTGTTCTTAATGTAGAGCCAATCCTGAACCACAGGTAACATCATAAGCATCTCACCTTAGCAAAGGAGAACAAGAACTGGGCTGTTTCTCAGTGGTCCAACGTCCTGTTTTCAGGTGAAAGCAAAGTTTGGATTTCATTTGGAAATCAACGTCTCAGAGTCTGGAGAAACCCAGCAGTGCCACGGACTGATGGCTCCATGCAACATTGCATCGATGCAGTAATTTGTGCTGAAGGAGCTCCAACCAAGATTTCCCAGAAGGCCAGCACTTCTGTATTATAAATCCTTTTATGGAGTGGTGCTATGTGATATTCTAATACTCTGAGATCGTGGATCTTTGATCTGTGTGAGCTGTGAGCCATAATCATCAACATTAGAACAAAAAAAGTCTTAAAACATTTCACTTTGTATGAGATGTATCTAGAACAGTGGTTCTCATGGTTGAGCCTTAGGACCACCATCCACTCCTCACTCCTGATATTTTTCAGCCAATCAAATTTATTTAATGAAGAATATTCTAGCTCCTGGACCTCAGACTATACAAAGATGTGACACAGCAAAGGAACAGGACTAAACTAGCATGCTTTGAAAGACTTTCACTGACACATTGGCACAACTTTCACATTCACAACCCAGCAGTTCAAAACCACTGAGCGAGAATATGAAAGTTTCACTTCTTGAACTGAATCACAGGGGGAAAAAACTTTTCATTATATTCTATTTTTTAAGATGCATCTGTATTGATTTTAAAAATTACTGCTCCTGTTATTTCTATTAGTAGCTTATTTTTAAATTACTATTATAAAATATTTCCAACAGTTTTCAAAGCCAGAAAGATTCTTTGTTTGTGTAACTATAAAAGGTGATCTCTTAACAGAAGCTGCCCTTCTGTCGCTGCGTCTCATCCATGTTTTGACGGACTACTGTCATTCTTTGCCATCAGTTGCAATTTCAACCACCCAAACTTCCCCGACTCATCCCAAATCTTTTGCAGGTAGCGTGCAAAATGAACCAGGAAGGCCACTTTTGACAGCCAGGCTTCTTTATAATGTAAAATTCCTCAATGAAATTTCAGTGATGAATAACTTTTTAGTAAATAAAATGTATGGGGTGGCATTTTGTTGACTAAGTAGGCAGTGGAGAGGGGCAGAGCTGAGCAGAGATTTCTCTAGTCATCATATTTTGTAATAACCTGACACGCCAGATGGATGTGTTTCACACATCCATCTGGGAAAGCTTCAATAGGAAATGTTTGGGAAAAGGCAGAGACTTGAAAAATACTGGGAGTGTGATTGGATGAACGTTCTGTCTGTCACATCTCTACGGGCCAATCAGAGCAACAAAACACGTGACGTAGCAGCTATCGAGCTGCGCGTGCGCAGCTACCGAGGACTATGGGTCGGTTTTTTGGTACCCTTTCCAATTTTTGCTCAATGGAAATGCAAAAAAATGTGTGCCATTCCACACCAAACTGAGCCGGACCACTTGGTGGAAACGACCTATATGTTCCCCCTGAAGGAACTGGTGTATGTTTTAACAACAGTTATATCTTAAAATGACGTTACGTCACAGAGCTCGTGAGACTCGACAGCAGTGTTGATAAGCTAAAATGTTATTGATTTTTGGGTATTTCAAAAACACAGAACAGAGTTTCGATCCCCATCCCTACTCATTCGCCTAGCCGTGATCAGCTGACGGCCAGCTGATCTAATAAAAGCCAATCATGGCTCTTTCTGTCAACACAGCGGTGTATCTAAATATAATGTACTTCTCACTAATCCCTGCTTGTATTCATGCTGATGCTCCTCCACCCCAGCCTCCTCCTTTATAGCACAAAGCTTGTTGCACCCTCATATTCAGATTCATGCCACTATGCCTTTGAACTAACTTTACTGTACTGTCATTAACTTATCCATCCAGAAGCGGGTTTTAGCCATGCATTACTTTGAAAGTCAAAGAATGCTGTTTGACTACCAGGGAGCATCTTTTTAGCAGAAGCCTCTCTACTGAGCTAAACTGTAAATCCATTTTACAATGTTTAAATCTACGACGACTGTTCCTGACTGAACTGGGAATTACCTGTTATCACAGGAAAACTGAGTAAAATCAACTGTGGGAATGTTCATAATAATAAAAACAGATATATCAGGTTGAATTTCAGAATTATGTAAAAGCATGCATCAGAAATTTAGAATAGATCCATCTTATTAAATCAGGGATGTCAGACTAAATCACAGCAGGGGCCGGGTTCTGAATTTGGGTCCAACCTGAGGGCCGAGCAGGGTCCACATTTAACCATAAACTGTCAACCTCATTTTCACCAGCAAGGAATTATGGGGGAAAAAAACGTGATGAACTGATGATGAATGATTTTGAGATTGAAAAGGGTCAAAATAAAAAAAGACAAACTTATTAGCTCAAAATGTTCAAAACATGACATTTGAAGTCAAAATAATGTTTTTAAAAGGGAAAAATATGAGACAGAAAGTTTAAATCATGATTCTTGACAGTCAAAAATATTAGATAAATTCAAAATTAGCTATTTAAAACATCAAAGCATGAGAAAACCATTTAAACTGTGAGTTTTAAAGATCCAAATATAACTTAAATTTTAAAATTGAGGATCTAAAAAGTCAAATTATGCGATAAAAGTCAAAGTAAGGAGCTGAAAAGGTCAAAATGTGAGAAAAAAAAACATAATCATGACTTTAAAAGGTCAAAATATTACTTAAATTTTAAAATTGATGACCTAAAAGGTCAAAAATAAGATAAAAAATCAAAATTGTGAATTGAAAAGGTCAACATATAAAATATAAAGTCAAAACCATAACTGTGAGATGCAAAATTAAGAATATGAAACAAAAACAGAAATGTATTTTCCTACATTTCTGACTTTTTATCTAATTATTTTAACTTTTAACTTTTTGTAATATTTAAGACTTAACAAGGATATTTTAGATCGTCATGGTTACGTTTACATTTTTAAACTGGAGGACATCTGCAGCCCTCAAACCAGTGGGCCAGTTATAATAAAAACATGGTAGGATCTGGTGGGCTGGGTGTAACTGGACCACGGGCTGGATTTGGCCCCTGGGCCTTGAGTTTGACACCCCTGTATTAAATGGTCAGAGGTTTAAAAATACTAAATACAGCCCCAGTTGAGAGCTATAATAATATCTTATCAGAGGATCTGTAATATTGAGAGGATTGAGAGGAAATATGTGGACCTTTATGCATGCTAAAGACTAAAAAATGCACAGTTAACACAGGAAGTGTAATGTTCATTTAGACTCAGCTGTTAGAGTCTGAAAGCCTCTTCTCCTCACACAGGGACTTTGGTAGCAGAATGTAAGCAGCTGCCAAGTTTCACTTCCTCTGCCATACCCTCTGTTTATGTGCTATGTTAGCACACAGCGGAGGCCTATCAGTTTCCCCCTGCAAGACTAATTTATGGCCAGCATTAGCATGTTTATGAGAAGCCACCGTGCAGCAAAAAAAAAAGCCTGTTGTTTTCTCTGTTACTCAGCAAGAAGTGGTGTTGCATTGCAGCACCCAGGTACAGATCGCCGGGGTTGAGTTACACTGTCCAGCGGGTGGAGAAAGACAAAAAGCAGCAATTTAGTCTTACTGTAACGTCTGCTGGGAGGTGGAGGAAAGCTATGTGCTGAGTCACTGCTGGAACCCATGAGCATCAGTCCCAACGTGTCTCCTCTTGACTTCTAGACCACCTGCTCTAAGATGGCTGTGAATAAATGAATAACAGATTCATAGCCTGACCCCAACAAGGTGATCGCAAAGACGAAGTCAAGCTGAGTTTCAAATCGCAGCCTTGCATTAAGCAATGAAAGCTTTCTGGCATGTAAATAGGTGATAGGTGATCGCTGTGTGGGTGTGTTTGAGGTAGCCGCACATCCGCCACACTCACAACGACACGCACACACACCGAGTCTGGAGGAGCAGCATGTGGTCCATCCAGAGAGCAGCGCTCGGCTGATGGTTGCCAGGATACTGTTGGCCTGGTGATATCTCTGCTCGTCTCAGCAGAAGGAAAAAAAGCAGCCACTTTGCTCGCACGCTGGGTCAGCTGCTTACAACGGTGATGTGAGGCATCAATCCAGCAATCAGTTTGAATTCATAGCAGAATTCATGTGGCAGATGCCCACCTATGAACAGGAAATCATGAGACTCACCAGCAAGCTCTGCTCTTACCCTCCATTCCTACCATCGATTTACCTCTTCCTTTGTCTTTAGCCTTCACTTCCTCTGCCTGCCTCCTGTCTTTGTCCCCCACTTTGTAAAGCCGTCACGGCGAGTAAATCCCAGGTAAGAACGGCTCAGAGCGATGTCTGCAGTTCCCCGTGGCTCTGGTCTGCTTTTCTGAGACTGATGTAAACTTCTGCTCTTGCTCTTTCTCCCTCTCTCTCTCTCTCTCTCTCTCTGAGTATCTGTCCCCTTCACACTTCTCTTTTTCAGGCATCTATTTAAAGTTCCTGTGGTTTTCTCTATTTGCTGCATGCTTGTCTTTGTTTTCATAGAAGTAGACAACCTGCTGCGTGAGGATGCTGGTATAAAGAGTGTAAGTTATGTTGATTTAATTCACTTATTGTTCTATTTCCTCTGGCTCTGTCCTCTTATTGTGTGTGTTTTCATCTCCCCTGTTTACAGGCAATTTCAGAAAACTCCTTCTGCCTCTGACATCAGATTGGGTTCCTCAAAAAACATCCCCTGCAGCTCTCCTCTCTGCCTTACTTCTCTATTCCACCACTCAGCAGCAGCTCCTTTGGCCCTGTCTTGTCATAGTGCATCTCTGTCACAGTCTCGCTGGTGGCCTTTGGGTGCAAACAAGTCTTAGTAGTAGAGTAGGAGTGACGATCTGAGCTCCTTAAATGCATGTTTCCTATGAAACTGCTGCACATAATATACAGAAAGCCACATGGTGCATGAGAGCCACACTGATTGGACGTTAAAACATGGCATTCTGTGAATCAGGAAGTGTGTTTAGTGGCTGCTGGTTGCAGTTTCCCTCACATGCAAACACACACAATGTTTGCAGTCAGCCAGCATGAAAGTGGAGCAAAGTGCTTCTCTTATGCAACTGTGCAGCACACAGCTCTCATCTGTAGTCCAGCAGGAGAAACCAAACGAAGGGGGCTCCTCAAGTCTTAATAAAGACCCGGCTCGGCTCCCACATGGCGTCTGAAAAGCAAACCTGGTCGAGACTGGAAGCCAAGCAGCAGAGCGAGGCCTCGCAGCTTCCTTTCAGCTCTCAGTGAAAGATTCCTCCTGTTAGAGCCCGGGAGCTTCATCAGTGTGGATTTACTGAGCACAGAATCAGCTTTGCTGTTCTTTGCCAAGTCTAACCTCTATTAACTCACCAATAATACCATCTGAAGCCCCTTTCTCCATCTGTGTGAGCCTCTCCGCCTCTTACTGCAATGATCTCTCTTTCCGAAACTCATTCAGTGGCTGCACCATCCACAGATGCAGCGACTGTAAGCTCTCACCACTGCTGGTTCTTTATCCCCAAACTGTCCACTCGTCTCATCCCTGTTCAACCTGCCATATGGTGTTTCTCTGCTGTTTCTCTGTTGTTTTTTTTACTGCATTTTTATTCCTACCTTCGCTTGTGTTTATCCCTCTGTAACACTTCACTGCATCAACCAGGGCTTGTCAGCTCCACACAGAGGTTACAGCATCAGCACCCACCACCTGTCAAGGAGAGAGAGAGAGAGACACAGTGAGAGGGGAATCAACATAAAATTCAACATCATGCACAACAATGCCAGAAAGAGCATCAATATCAGAGGCTTGTTTTGGGTTTTAAAAACCATTTGGTCAAATGAGCCAAGAGAAAGCTGGCAAAAAGATGAGGAAACATCCTAGCTAGCTTGCTATCACACGCTTGTAGTTGCTAGCCTTCCAGTGATACATCACAGGACATTATAACCTGTTACCTGAGCATTATAACCTGTTACGATCCTCTCCAATCTTAAAAAATGATTCCAACAGAGCACAACCGCTTAGTTGAGGATTAATTTACTGTTTTCTGGCACAAATCTCTCCATTATGATAAGTTCATGACCCAGGCTTCTGTTGGCTATATTCAACATCATGCGCGACATTGCCAGAAAGAGCATCAATGTCAGAGTCTTGTTTTGGGTTGCAAAAACCATTTGGTCAAATGAGCCAAGAAAAGCCGACAAAAAGGTGAAGAAATGTCCTAGCTAGCTTGCTATCAAATGCTGTAGGATGCTAGCATTATAACGTGTTAAAATCCTATCAAATCTTAAAGAAAGCTTCTGATCAGAACACAGCTGCTTGGCTTTGTTCCAGAGCAGAGACAGAAGTTTGGGATTAAATTTACTGTTTTCTGGTACAAATATTTCCATTTTGATATGTTTAGGCCACCATGCTTGATAGATGTGGGACATTTACTATGAAGCTGGCTGTTAACTTTCAATGTACTAACAACAGACTGTACTTAGATGATCTGCTCAGTGATTTTATATCATTGTAGCACTAGGGGACGGGGCTATTCACCATAAAGACCAATGATGTCATAGGTTTCTATGTTTGCTATATTCAACATCATGAACAACAATGCCAGAAAAAGCATCAATGCTAGAGACTTGATTTGAGTTTTAAAAACCATGAGCCAAGAGAAAGCTTGCAAAAAGGTGAGGAAACATCCCAGCTAGCGCGCTATCACACGCTTGTAGGTAGCTTGCCTTCCAGTGATACATCACAGAACATAATAACCTGTTACCTAAGCATTGTAACCTGTTGCAATCCTCTCAAATCTTAAAAAAAATTCTTCTGATCAGAGAGCAGCTGCCTGGCTTTGTGCCAGAGTAGAGACAGAAGTTGGGCATTCATTTACTGTTTTCTGGTACAAATCTTTCAATTATGATATGTTTAGGCCACCATACCTGATAGATGTGGGACATTTACTATGTGGCTTGCTGTTAACTTTCAATGTACTAACAACAGACTGTACTGAGATGATCTGCTCAGTGATTTTATATCATTGTAGCGTTAAGGGGGTGGGGCTATTCACCATCAAGACCAGTAATGTCATGTGCTTCTACGTTTGCTATTTTCTACATCACACTCAGTAAAAGCACAAATATCCAAGACTTATTTTGGATTTTTAAAAACATTTGGTCAAATGAGCCAAGAGAAAGCTCACAAAATGGTGAGGAAACGTCTAAGCTAGCTTGCTATCACACGCTTGTAGGTACCTAGCGTTCTAGTGATACAAAACAAAACATTATAACCTGTAACCTGAGCAAAGCACACATCTATTTATCACTTATCATAAGTCCTTGATTCTTAAATTGTATAATTTAAAAAAGGATAATCAGAACCACTTAAATTCCCTTAACCCATTCATTCCTAGGCCCTTTTCCAGTGTCCAAGCTAGAAAAAGGCATACCTAAATACAACTATTATATCTCTGCAACTACACAGTCTACATGAATAAGCTTGGTATCAATGTAAAGATAACCCCTGAAAGATTGCAGCCGATGTGTAAAAATCCCTGTAGAAGTTACCGGGACTAACTAGATACAGATTTTGTCCACCTAAATTACTTTTAGAGTAAATATCTCCTGTGAAATTCCAAGCCAAGGTTTCTAGGATTAAAACGGTGGGTCACATGACCATATCTGTGCATACTCACACTGCTCTATGTGTTTTTCAGGAGAAGGATGGGCTGCCCCTGGTACCGGGGCCTCTCAGGACAAAGAGGTTAAATTCAGTTTTCTTTAACATGATTTTCTAGATGCTGGATTTATCTATATTTTATTTGTTAAAGTCCCTCTAAAGTAATACAAAAAGATCTCTATTTTAGGTTTGTTGTATGACAGGCCACTCTGTTATCAACCAGCAGGCAAAATTTCATTCATGAAAAACATCTCTAAGTTTAGAAAATTAAGCTTCAAAATCATGAAAAAAAAAAACTGCGCTAGGATGGTGTGGGCGTGTGGGTTGAATAAGCTGGAGCCACGCCCACTCAGAAAAACAATCCTCTCAAATTTAAGAAAAATGCTTCTGATCAGAGCTCAGCTGCCTGACTCTGTACCAGACTAGAGACATGAATTGGGGATTAAATTTACTATTTTCTGGCACAAATCTTTCCAGTATGATATATTCAGTGACCTGTAGACCAACTTGGCTGATAGATGTGGGAAATTTACCTCACAATGAACAATACCACAGCATGTAGCTGGCTGTTAACTTTCAATGAAAGTTGTGATATCAGCTAACAACAGACTGGACTAAGATGAACTGCATGATAATTTTATATAATTGTAGCACTAGGGGGGTGGAGCAATTCACCATTAAGACTGGTGATGTCATGGGCTCAGATATTTGCCCTGCTCAAATTAAACCAGCCAGGAAAGAGGTAAACAACTTTCCAATGTTCTAAATCAAAAATTCAGTTACACCTAGATTTCAGTGTTCACATGTTTACAGCAACCTTATTCCATCATATAGTGTGAAGACACAAAGTTTGGACTTCACTTTATAAGGACTTTAACCAAAAAAATAAAAGTAGGACCGAGTCCTGCTCCAAGATGATAAAACAGGTCGTGGACAGTCTGACAGTACCTACAGAACAACAAGGCCTGTATTCACTGTATCTACTCCACTTTTATTGGATGCTGCTTAAACTACATGAACTCTTGAGCAACCAGAGTGCTGATTTAACTGGTAAAACCAGTATAGAGAAAGTTTTGGAAAACTATGTTCATATTTGAACCAATCAAGATATCCTTAAAGATGTAATGTGCTTTTAACTAAATCTTTCACAGCATTTTGATCCCAGGGACAGGACCAGGATGGATCAGAGCTTTTAGGACACTGGAAACCAGTGTTTTATTGGTGGTCTGATAGATGTGTAGATTGTGGCTGCTGTGCAGGTTGGATATTTCTCATACCAACAGTAAACTGCAAGTCATCGTCACTTGTTAAAAACCTAGATAATAAGTCTAGTTTGTAGTCTCTTTCAAAGGCCACAGGCCCAGACAGTAACCTGACATGCCAGATAGACTCTGTCATAGATCCATTAAATGGTATATATTCACACTGATCCATACTGAGCTGTTGAGAAGAGCAGGATTTTTAACAACGTTCTTAGAAGGTGATTGGACGAACGTTTTGTTTGTCATAATCATTATGGGCCAGACTGAGCTCGATGGATAAAACTGCTGAGGCCGATCAGAGCAAAAAACAAAAGCATATTCTCAGCCAAGATCTTTCAGTGTGGCTCTGAGCTCTCGTTTTTACAAACAAATGTGGTCCAGCTACAGCAGGCAGCAGCCATTGCTACACCTGCTACTAGCCATTACTTCCAGTATAGCTAAGCTCCGCCCATAGCTGTCCCCTTATTCTCTTCAAATAACGCTGATTGGTCAGATCCATTGTCAGGCTTGGCACAGTGGTTTCAAACTGGATCTTTGCTTGGTGGATTTGCCTGATAACAGCCAATCCTTCTAATTTGCCAAGTTACCAAAACAGCTGATCAGAGCTGAGATGTAGTCTGTTTGATGTATAGCAATAGGGCTGAAGACAGAGGCTTTCTGGATGGATGGATACCATGGATGGATACCATGGATGAATACCATGGATGGATGAATGGATGGATGGATACCATGGATGGATACCATGGATGGATACCATGGATGGATACCATGGATGGATACCATGGATGAATACCATGGATGGATACCATGGATGGATGGATGGATGGATGGATGGATGGATACCATGGATGGATGAATGGATGGATGGATGGATGGATGGATGGATGGATGGATGGATGATAGATGGATGGATGGATAGATACCATG
This sequence comes from Cheilinus undulatus, assembly GCF_018320785.1. Classification (NCBI taxonomy): domain Eukaryota; kingdom Metazoa; phylum Chordata; class Actinopteri; order Labriformes; family Labridae; genus Cheilinus; species Cheilinus undulatus. The sequence continues at coordinate 45,102,475 of NC_054880.1, forward strand.
GATGGATGGATGGATGGATGGATGGATGGATGGATGGATGATAGATGGATGGATGGATAGATACCATGGATGGGTGATGGATGGATGGATGGATGATGGATGGATGGATGGATACCATGGACTGTCAGAATCTGTGCAGGATTTGGGCAGGATTAGAATCCAGCGAGGGCAGGATTTTGAAACAAACGGTCCTGTGCACGAGTCTAGATTATTATAATTGCAGAATTGAAGCAGTGATGAGATAGCAGCTTAAGTCAAAGCCTATGGATGCTGGGATTGTGGGTTGTAAGCGAGAGCGCAAAGCTGAAAGTCGGCAGCAGCAGAAAAGAGGAGATGCAGTTTAAACAGACCACCAAATTGTGAGGATGTTTGTCAGGTGATTGGATTATAATGCCTGTCAGGTGTGAAATCAGCGAAACTCAAGTTGTCTGCCTGAATACACTCGTGTCACTCCATTTAGAGACCAGAAAACGTGAATGAAAGTCATCAGTGCTAAGTGGAACTGCTCAGTTTGCTGATCGTTTTCTGTGAGCATCCCTTTGAGCTTTTACTACCACTAGTAGCATTTGATACCTATAACAAAAGCAAACTGTAGCTTTACAATGAAAGGGTTAAACACTGAAGAGGTAAAGTTTCAACAGCAATCTCTCAGAAACAAAGAAAGAAAGTTCCCATCGATTATGTACCCTTCTAAAAATCCACATAAATCAGTCTAATCTGGACCTGGATGGTGTTCCTTTCTTCCCTGGTTTTACATCCTAACACAGACTAATCTTGTTAAGCTAATCTCATTCATTGCTCCAGCCTCGTCTTATACTGGCTGACTGGTGTAACTATTAACACTACTGCTGCTGCCCTTGCATCATCGAATCTCATCAGGAGAGAGTGCAGACAGAAGAGAGGCGGGGGCCTTTGAAGAATAGTTGCCAGGGAAACACAGCCTCTTATTCTCATGGCAACACGCAGTCGGGTTCTGTTCAGTGTTATCAGTTGAGCGGATTGGATGGAGAAATGGATGGACGGATGAATGGATGGATGTATAATCTCCAGAGTGAGTCGGACATGAAAGCATTGACGTTCCTCCTCTAAGGTTGTAAACCACGCTGTCCGTATATTCTACCTTACTTTGACTGTGTCCACCTCAAGTAAATTGCCCAGTTCTTATTGATCTGTCCTCTCAGGGAGAGGGCAAAGGTCAAGTATTGTACTGGACGCTAAGGTCAAGAGAGGTGAATTAACACTGAGGTTAATACTGTTGGACAGAGTTGATTTGAACTTCATCTTTTAGGCTAGATTGTTATTTTTTCCTCAGTCTGACATTTGTTTTCCATCTCTTGGCCTTTAATGCTGACACGTAAATCCCCCCACTCCACAAATTTCCATGGTTTTAGAAACACCCTGTTACAAATGAAAAACAACCCTCTAATGGATTTTTTTAGATCACAACAAATGCAAGCACATAATTTTTCTCCAGCACACGACCAGACTACAGGTTTTGATGGATTACTGTTTAGAATTCTGCTAATTAGCTGAGTGCTTTAGTTTGCAGTTCTAGCCCCCCGCCACCTGTTTGTTTCTCGGCTCTGCTTGATGAAAAACCAATTTAAAAACTTACCTATTAGAGTGAAATATTAGATAATGGTAAAACCCAAACAGCATGGGGATTATTTTAGTCAAAACAGTCTTATTCACAAGCTCCTGAGAGTTTTGAACCAGAGTGGCTCTTCAAGTCCTTGAAAAACAAACCAAACAGGAAGAAGGCCGACTATTTCAGGTTATTTCTATGCTTGTCACACAAAGTTAGGACCCAAAAAAGTAATTCAAATAGTGCAGACTGGGAGAGAGAGGTTCATTCTGCAAACAGAATCATAGTTAGCGGGACATTTGATATAATATATGAAACTAAATAAAGCACGATAAATTAAGAGCAAGTTTAGCTCAGTTAGCACAGCAGGTGCCTTTAAACAGAGGCTGTCCTGGGAACACCGGTTGCAGATTGGAACCCTGATTCTGGCTCTGATGGTGCACGTGGTCCCATGACTCCTGTCCAACTTCAGCTGTCCTAGCCAATAACCCTTTAAAACCTATGGGATCACCTACGTCCCCATTTGCATATCTATTTTTTAACCGTGGGTAGAATTGTAACCAAATGAGATAGAAGAATAATTCTTTTTGCATATAAACCAGAGGAGTAACACTAACATATCACACATTTAATTTATTCCAGAGTACTGTCTCCTTCTAGAAATATCCTTCCTTCTTTTGCAGAAATGTAGTAATAAGTGAACACATCAAAAACAATATAATATGATATAATCTGGGCATAAATGTGTTGTTTTCTTGCAGGTCACAAGTCATGGTTATTATTGTTTTAACATGGTTTTCTGCAAACAAATGTATGCTCAACAGTATCTGGCAAACTTCGAGATTTGATTGCACTACGGTAAATAGTTCATTTTTTTTAAAGGTGCTGTCTTGTTGCAAACTGTGCACAATTTCATTTAATTTTTGTTTTTGCCACAGTTTATAAAGATCATTTTACTTCAGAAATGAAGCTATGAGCATTCTCAAAATCTTTTTTTGTGGTTTGAAATGATCTTGTGCAACTTTTTTACAATCACAATTTTGAGGGATACAGCTATGACATCTTTGTATTTAGGAAAATATGTTTTAAAAAAAAGGGATTTTTCTTGTGGTTTTTTGCACTTTTGAGCAATTTAATTTGTAACTATAGACTTATCACATACATATCATTAAAACCTGGGTTCTAAGGGTTGTATGGATGTTTAGACAATTCAAATACTTAAAGAATGCCACTATAACATGTATAAAAGATATGCTCTGGTCACCAAATGCCTTTTAAAAACAAGGAATATTTAAGATTATTTAAAATGGTATATATTACCCGTTACTGATAAAATAATAAATGCATGAAATTATTCAAATGTTATATAAAAAATGGTAATGAAGTTAGATTTATGCTGAAATTAAAGCAATGTTTAGAAATCCTTATTAAAATGTAAGTCTGCACATGATTATAGTTGATTGCACTGCAGCATTCAACCACTTTCAGGTGGAGTGGGGGTCCCCGGTCTCTTGAGCCTTTATTTGGGGGCAGAAAGGGCTGAGAACCCCTGCTTTACAGTCTATTCTATACAAGAAGATGCAATGAGATCTATGCAATGTATTTTAATGCCTTGCAATGTGATGTGACACCATACAACAACCATCATCAGTATTCCTGGCTACCATTACACCATGAAGACAAAAGAACACTCCAAGCAACTCAGAGAAAAGTGTTATTAGGGCTGGGTATTGCCACTGATTTCCTGATTCAATTTGATTTCTGATTTGATTCGATTCAAATTAATATCGATTCATTGAGGGATATTTCAGCTACAGTACCTGTGTTGCTTGAATATGCAAGGGGGTCTTAGAGAACTAATGGCAGGGATGATACTTTCAGTTGAATAATTAATAAGAAGTCTTCTAACTAGGCACAATATTTAAAATATTAAAGTTCACACTAAAAACTGACCCCAAACTTGTTTCCTGAAAATACTTTTTATTGACCTACACATTTGATCAATCAACATAATAAAGTGCAACATAGACTTAACAGTCAGTAATAAAAGATCCATCTCTGAATAAAATAAATCAATATTGAAAATTTAAATTAAAAAATCGATCTGAATCGGAAAACCGATTATTTGAACCCAGCCCTAAATGTTATAGAAAAGTGTAAGTCAGGAGATGGTTACAAAAAGATCCATCATCAAGAAAATGAAGGAATATGTCACATGCGTGAATCTGCCTAGATCAGACCGTCCTCACAGACTGAGTGGGCGTGCAAGAAGGAGACTAGTGAGAGAGGACACCAAGACACCTATGACTACTCTGAAGGAGCTCCAAGCTTCAGCAGCTGAGATGGAGAGACTCTGCAGACAACAACTGTTGGCCGGGTTCTTCACCAGTCAGAGCTTTATGGGAGAGTGGCAAAGAGAAAGACACTGTTGAAGAAGACATGCATCAAATCTAGACTAGAGGTTGCCTAAAGGTATGTGGGAGACTCCATGGTCAAGTGGGGTACAGTTCTTTGGTATGGTGCCATGCCAACACTGCGCGTCACTGTGAAGCACGGTGGTGGCAGCATCATGCTGTGGGGATGCTTCTCAGCCAGCTCTGCAGTTCATGGCTGGACTTGAAAAAGGCTGTTCATTCCCAATCCTTGTGCACCCTGACAGAGCTTGAGCAGTTTTGCAAAGATGAATGGAGTAAAATTGCAGAGTCCAGATGTTTGAGCCTGATTAAGATCTATCAATGCAGAATCTGGCAAATCCATCAGCTTTGTAAGGTTTGTGTGTGGCACCTGAGGTATCCAAATATGCTGATGGTACAGTTGTACATTTTGCTGATTTTTAGGGTGATGATATGATATAAACTTCCAGTACAATGGTTATAATACTATTTAATGTGGTACAATGGATAATGCTGTACAGTGTCATACCATACCGGACAAGATTAACAAAGATATCAGTTTTTTTCTACAAGGGTTGCTGGGATTGGCACAAAACAAGCGTCACTGTCTTAATAGCGACACAGATGTTATCTGTTTTGTCTGGATTTGGTGTTAGTACAAGTTTTGGGGGGCTTGATGCGTTTAAAGTCGATATTAACTGATCAATTCCAGGAAGACTGGTATTGCCTCTGCCACTTGATGAGTGCCATCATAAATCAGTGTCATGCTAATCAAATATCAGACCACTCTGCAGTCTCCGGAGGGAAGACACTGAAGGAGGCAGGAGGCATTTGGAGCGACAGTCTTTAAATATAGTCGCTTTTTCTGCAACTTCAGGGCTGATAAGTACTTCAGAGAGAGACGGTGAAAGAGTCAAAAGGTCTGGGGGGGAGGAAGAATAAAGAGAGAGATCACAAAGTCATTACAGGCAGACATCTGTGTCCGTGCTACTCAGCTCATGTTAGTTCTGCTCACTGAACAGGCCGGTCTTTAAAAAACCCACTGGTGATTGTTTCCTTTCTTGCTCTCTATCTCTTTCACTCTGTTTCAACCTTTCCTCTGCTCCCGACACACCCCTCTCTCCTCCCCCTGTTCACTCCATGCCTGTCTTTTATGTCCACATTCATTCAGTCATCTTCTCACCACACACCCTTTCGACCTCGTCCTGTCTGAGTCTCTTTTATATCCTCCCTCGCCCCGTTCCTTCTTTGTTCTCAGCGCTTTCTCCCTAAAGGTAGAGACGAGTGCAGGAGGCTGCAGTGAAATCGCCAGCTCATATGTGGAGAGAGAGAGAGAGAGAAAGAACAGGGGGAAGAAGAGGAGGCAGAGTGAGCTGAACACCCACCTAAACTCAGTTATTGTTGTATTCACAGGAAGGACAACAAACTGTTTTTCAAGGCTGAGATACAGATCATTACATAATGGACATGCTGCATGTTTGACATTACAGGAGGACGGGAGGAGAGGAGGGATTGAGCATGTAGCTGAGGAGATGAAAAGAGGAAGAAGGAAGGCTAAGAAGGAGAGGAAAGGAAGGGAGAGATGAGGAAGCGACATGGGAAAAGAAAAGGACTTAAGGAAAGAAAAGGAAAGGAGGAAAGGAGAGGAAAGGAAAGGAGTGATGAGAAAGGGGCATGGGGAAAGAAAAGGACTTAAGGAAAGGAAAGGAAAGGAAAGGAGGAAGAAGAGGAAAGGAAAGGAGAGATGAGGAAGGGGCATGGGGAAAGAAAAGGACTTAAGGAAGGGAAAGGAAAGGAAAGGAATAGAAAAGGAAAGGAAAGGAGGAAAGAAGAGATGAGTAAGGGGCATGGAGAAAGAAAAGGACTTAAGGAAGGGAAAGGAAAGGAAAGGAGGAAGGAGAGGAAAGGAAAGGAAAGGAGAGATGAGGAAGGGGCATGGAGAAAGAAAAGGACTTAAGGAAAGGAAAGGAAAGAATGAGAGGATAGGAAAGGACAGACAAAGAAGACAGGAAGGGACAGGGCAAGGAAAGGAGAGTAGAGGAAAGGAAAGGACATAAGGAAAGGAAAGACAAAGGAAGACAAGGAAAGGACATAAGGAAAGGAAATAAGGAAAGGGAAGGAAAGGAAAGGAAGACAAAGAAGGGGCATAAGGAAAGGACATAAGAAAAGAAATAAGGAAAGGAAAGGGGCTTAAGGCAAGGAATTAAGGAAAGGACAGAACATAAGGACGAGGAAAGGAATGAAAAGGAAAGGAAACGAAGAGAAAGGAAAGAAAAGGGAAAGCTAGACAAGGAAGGGACAAAGGGGGAAAAATTACATACCGAAAAGAAATAAGGAAGGGGAGGACATAAGCAAAGAAAGAATGAAAGGATAGGAAAGGACAGACGAAGAAGACAGGAAGGGGTAGGGAAAGGAAAGGAGAAGAGAGGAAAGGAAAGAAAAAGGAAGGAAAGGAAAGGAAAGGAAAGGAAAGGAAAGGAAAGGAAAGGAAAGGAAAGGAAAGGGAAGGAAAGGAAAGCAAAAGAGAGGAAAGGAAATAAAACAAAAGAAAAGCAAAGGAAAGGAAAGAAAAGGAAAGGAAAGACAAAGGAACACAAGGAAAGAACATAAGGAGATGAAAGAAAGAAAGGAAATAAAGAAAAGACAGGAAAGGGGTATAATGTTAGAAAATAAGGAAAAGGAAGGACATAAGGAAGAGACAGGAAGGGAAAGGCACAATGGAAAAGAATGGAGAGGGCTTAGGGAAGGGACAGAACATAGGGAAAGGAAAGGAACAGAAAAGAAAGGAACCGAAAGAAGGAAAGAAAGGAAAGGAAAGGAGGAAAGGAAAGGAAAGGAAGACAAGGAAGGGACATAGACGAAGGATGGATATAAGAAAAGGAAATAAGAGGAGAGAAAGGATAGGAAAGGAAAGGAAAGGAAAGGAAAGGAAAGGGGGAAATGACAAAGGAAATAGGGGTTTGAAAAAGAAAAAATGATAATATATAAAAGTAGAGGAATATTGTCACGGGAGTAAATAACAGTGGTGAAAAGAAGGAAATGAAGAGGTGTTGAAGGGGAGCAAAAAGGAGAAAATGAGGCTTAAGTCTAAAACAGCAAACAGTAGATTATGGAAAATAAAGGGAGATAAGGAAGGAGGAGAGGAGAAAAGGAAAGAGGGTGTGGAAGGGAGGAAGAGAATGTTGGAAAAAGAAGAGAGGACAAAGAAGTGGAGGAGAGGAGAAGTGCATTGACAAAGAGCCACTTTCAGCCAAATAATGGGAGGTGGTGGAGTCAGAGCCAGCTAGACCATCACTAAATCTGACATGCACACACACACACACACACACACACACACCCCCACACAGACACACAGTCATACATGGTAGCAGCTCCACTGCTGTCCTTTACTGAGGTGAGGAGAGAATAAAAGGACAGAGAGAGTGAAGGATGGAGCACTAGAGAGAAGGATGGAAGGAGGCAAGGATTCTTGAGCATCACCCCTCCCCCTCCTCCATCTCTCTCTGACACACACACTGGCTGAGTCTGGGTCCGGCAAGGCGCCTCATAAGAAGGGCGATTGCAAATGAGCATTGTGATTGTGTGCTGCGTGGCTGACAAAGGAAAAGGGGAGGATAGATGGAAAGGCAGAGAAATGACAGGGAGAGAGAGAGCGACATGTTTAAGCTGCACTCAAATCCATTTTCATTGTGCAATATAATTCAGTGTGATCATTTCTTTTATTGAAATAAAGAAGTGGGGCAGTGACTGAGGGATCTTATAGCTCAGAGGTGGATAAAAATGAGCTCTAACATCTCCATTGTGTAGTTATTATAGTGGTTTATATGCATTAGGCCTGTATGCATCTCTAATATACAGTGTCTTGTTTATCAAAGGGTCTGACATGAGAGTCTTGGTGGTGTAATTCATTTTCAGTGCTTCTGTCTCCACCAACAGATTAATATATGCCTCATATTTAATGTCGCCATTAATATTTGAGCACCAGATTTTGGCTCAAGGCCGTTTTGAATCTTGGAAAAGCAGAGCTGGAAGAATAACAGCCTTGAATTCCATCTTCAAGAGCTGTTTCCTCCTCAAGATTTGGCTGCTGGAGGAGCGATGGGTGCAGCTCTAAGCTTTATTTGTGATTTTGGATGCCAATTAGCTGCTATCATAGGGAGCGCTGAAGGCTTTAAGGGGTCTCTGTGCACTCAGGGGGGTTCTGGTGTGTCTGTGCACTTTTGTGTGGCGCTGTTATTGCTGAGACTACTGTTGTACCCCACTTTTCTTTGTCCTTGTCTGACCCCCTGCTATCTGTACACAAAGAGAGGAGAGATATAAAAGTGTACAGCAGACACTCTTTGTCCCTGATGGAATGCTTACACACTGCTGCAAATGGGTCAGGGCAGTGTGAGTATAACTATATGAATTTAAGCTAGGGCTGTGCACATTCCTATTTTTGAAATCATAAAAAAACACTGAATGTAAAAACCAGAGTAGGGGCCCCTGATAAACCCAGAGAATGGACCCCGATAAACCCAGAGAACAGGCCTTCCCCAGATTTTAAAAACTCTGGTCCTCCATAATCGTCTCCCTCACTAGTAGCATCCACCATTTTCACACTGATAGATCAAGCCAGCAGAGGCTGATTGGCTGATTGAAAATTAACACCGTTACATCTCAGGAATCAACTGAATGCAAAGAGATGTATTTATGATCAGACTACCCTGCTGGTCCAGAGTGATCTGAGACCATGACTGGCATTGAAAACTGCTGAGTGTCCTAACTTTTCCTCTGTTATACACAGAGAAGCACACAGGAGAGCATGTACAAAATGACTCATTGACATCCACTGATCTTCAGTTAATCCTCCGACATTTAAACTTTCTGTTTGCTTTCTCCGTTGAGGCAACAAAAGGTTAAGAATTAAGCTAGGAGATTTTCTGTCTTTTGTTATTTTTCATTGTTATCCCTACTGCCTTAGGTTGATGGTATTCTACTTCCTGTTTGTTTATGTCGGGTTGATCAAAAACTAGAAGACATTAGCTTAATAAAGGGAGAAATTCTTTTTCTGTAGATATAAAAAATTCTGAGGTGAGAGAGCCTATGATGTGGCCCTCTGTGTCGCTGTTATTTTCATAGTTAGCAGTAAAACTCATAACAATTGGCAGGAAACACAGGCAAGAAAAACTTGTGTTAGAAGGTCTAATCACAGTGTTTTGGTCAGACGGTCTTCATCAGGCGAAAGTGACAAATGCTAATATGGATGTTAGCTTACATGCAGCCAAAAAAACAGCAGTAAATCAAATTAATAATATTGTATGCCAACAGAAATAGAAAACACTGTCTTAAAAGTCTATTTTGCATGCACAAGCATGCATTTGTCTCCGGCTTGCATGTGCAAACATGTCGGAGTAATACATTTAAACTGGACTGCACGTTTGAACCCATAAAGCACTGAAAAACTCAACTTTTATGTTGTGAAACCAATAAAAAAAAGTCACAGAGGAGCTGTGCCAGGCATCAGGCTGTTCTGGTAAATACTGATATTGTGTTAAAGAAATAACATGAAGTTCAATGTGCAGTATGACGTAGCAGGATGACTTCAAAGTGTCCTTTTTTATACTTTTTCTTTGCACCAGGGACTCTTTACTCATAACCTGAAGGCAGGAGCTAAAAGTGGCAGCCGTGGTCCTCTAAAATTCTCAGGTTAAATTGCACTGATGTGTTTCCATGTAAAAACAAATGTTTCCTCCATATAAATTGTGAAAGTTTGCTCTTCTTTTGACAGTGTATTGACTTGTGTTGCACTGAGCCAGCTTGCTTTGTTAGAGAGATAGAGAGGTGTTAAACTGAGAGTGAGCGACAAGGTCTCTATGAAACAGAACATAAAGGCAGTTTGAACTCGACTCCCCGGCGTCTCGCTGTCTTCTGATTCTTCTCTCCCCTTCAACTCTCCTTCACTCGCTCTCTTCATTCATCGTCTGTCGGCGTCCCGGCCCGTGTTTATGGCTGCGAGAGGATCAGCCTGCCGTCTCTTCTTCAACACAACCCGTGGTGTTGGAACAGGCCGTCCATATGAGCTGTAATTTAACTTTTTATTTCAGTTTTCTGGTTAGAGTTCAGCTGTTAAAGTGATGACTGAGGAACTCCATGATAAACCAGTGTTTAGCTCATGCTCCTGCTTTTGCTCTTGCTCTTCTGTGGTAATTTTTTTCTGTACATTTCCGTCGCCCTCCCCCCCTCTCCCCTATTCATTCACAGATGTATGACTCTCTCTTTCACTCTGTGTCTGTCAGAATAAACAGTGGTTAACCAGAGAGGCTCCTGGTGCCATGATAGCTTTCCTTCCTAACCAACATAACGCAGTTTACTTCTATCATTCTATCAATTTTTAAATTTTAGTTAGCACACACTGGAAAATGACAATACAATAATAGAAGGAGTAAAAATAATACTAAAAGCCATTAGATTATGTGAAGCACAATTTCATCTCAATTCACACTAAAAATATTAATAGTTCAAGTAAGAACATGCTTCTACTTGCTTCAAACCTTGAATAAGCCTGACTTCCTCTAGACTACTGTCCACGTATCAGATCTTCTCACAGATATCTACGGGTTGGCTGCCGTGATCACCACTGACTACAGCCTCATTCACATGTCCATGACTCCTGAAGACTTCCTGTTCTGGGTTAAGCTGCAAAGGTGAAAACAACCAGCCAATGTTTTCACGACAACTTTTCCCATACTTTCACATTCATTTTACCCTCTGCCTTAACAAGCCTTCCAGGGCCGGCTGCTGAGAAGCATCCCCACAGCATGATGCTGCCACCACCGTGCTCAACAGTGCAGAAAGTGTGTTTGGTGTGTTGTCTTATGAAAAGCATCATTTTAGTCTCATCAAACCAAAGAACTTTCTTCCTCTTGACCACAGGTGTCAAACTCAAGGCCCAGGGGCCAAATCCGGCCCGTGGTACAGTTGAATTCGGCCCGCAAGGCCATAAGATCTTTCTATTATAACCGGCCCACCAGTATGAGGTCTGCAGATTTCCTCCTGTAAACATGTAAATTTTACCTTGATGATTTAAAAAAACCCTTGTTAAATTAAAAAAGTAAAGAGTAAAACAAGTTAGATAAAACAGTCAGTAAGGTGGGAAATAAATTAATGTTGTCATTTCATATTTTCAATTTTGCATCTTACTATTCTGACTTAAACTTATGATTTTGACTTTTTTCATGTTTTGACCTTCAAGATTCACAATTCAGAATTCTAAGTCATATTTTTACCTTTTCAAACTTGTGATTTTGACTTTCTATCTCATTCATTTACCTTTTAAAACTTTATTTTGCCTTTTAATTTCATGTTTGATCTTTTCAACTATTAAGTTTGATTTTTCATCTCAGACTTTGAGCCCTTAACCTTATAGTTTTTACTTTTTTCATCTCAGAATGATTTATTATCAGTGTTATTTATATTTTTTCATATTTTACTAACGGTGAAAACAAGGTTGATACTTTATGTTTAAATGTTGAGCTTGTAGCAGAGTAGTCATAGGTGTCTTGGTGTCCTCTCTCACTAGTCTCCTTCTTGCACGCTCTCTCAGTTTGTGAGGACGGTCTGATCTAGGCAGACTTACATGTGACATATTCCTCCATTTCTTCATGATGGATTTAACTGAACTCTGGGGGATGTTCAGAGCCTTCGAATTATTTTTGTATCCGTTACCTGACTTATAATTTCCAATCAACTTTTCTCTGAGTTTCTTGGAGTGTTTTTTTGTCTTCATGGTGTAATGGTAGCCAGGAATACTGATTATCCGGTGAATAAACCTTCCAGACACAGATGTCTTTATTATACTACAATCACCCGAGAAACATTCACTAGAACCAACTGGCTGGACCTCTGTTGCATTAGGGCAGCTACTTTAAAGGAGGTGGATTTATATGCAGTCACTGTTTGTCCTTTTTTTATTTGGTCTTACAGCCAAATTATCTTGACCATGACTGATTTATAAAATCAATGAAAGGGTCAAACATCCAAAGGGGTGAATATTCTTTATAGACACTGTGAAGCCATGCTAGGAACAAGCTTTGTGTGTTCCCAGCTGTTTCAGTGGGCAGGCCTTTATAATTTTGCATGTAAAGTTGGAGTTAGCTCATGTGATAAGGCAGCAGGAGACATTCAGGAAAATGCAGCATTAGCAAGAGGGAGGGATATGTACAACCAAAGATAATATGCATGCAACTGGTGTGAAGTCCAGAAAGCACTGATATAAAAGCACAAATGAACATAGTGTTGCATATCTTTTTTCATTTCTTGCCTCCTAAGACTAACTCTTGTCTGAGAGGAATGATAGCCATGTGTGAACAGCCGACTCAGGAAGATTTCATGGGAAGTCCACCAGAAAATTTTCCAGAGATTTTCAGGAGTTGCAAAAGCAGTCCATTTGTCCTATTGATGCAATCACTCAGTGCCAGTGCAAGTATTGATTTTAAACAATGCATTTTAGTTAGTATTTATGCAGTTAAGAATCAACCAAAAGAAGAAAAATGGACAGAAATGTGAAAAAGATGTAAAAATGTAGGACTTTGGCTAATGTGACACACTTTGCTAATTCTGGATAAAAGCCCCATGCTGTGTTGTGACATGTGCGGATGTAGCCCATACTGTAAACTGCAACACTATAGCACAGAATTGGGACACGGCATGTGTCTCAGCCCCTTAGCAGCACATGACCACAGAGAATGAATGAATATAGTAACCTTTGACCTCAGGCTGACCTAGAATCTATTTTCAGCTCTGTGCGCTGGAGTCATCCACCCTCTTCATACCATGAAGAGCCGGCGTGTCCTTGACAGAAGCGATGCTCCATCACACTATGCTGCAGTGTGTCTCACATGGCAGAGGATGCAGAGTTACACCGCCCCCCCCCCCACGTCCCACTGGGACGGGCAGGATAGCATGCAGCAGCTCTCAGATATGGGAAATTGGCTTCCATGCAAGGTATGGACTCGAGCTGACGCAGAGAGAAAAGTAATTGGTGGAACAGAATGAAAATGAACTCGAGAAAGTGGGTGGACCCCCGGTGTGAAAGTTTGAGGTCTTGGCAGACATTTTTGGTTTATTTCTGTCCAATGATCTATTTTTAACCACATTCCCACCAGCTCCTTGTTGTTTGAGTCAAAAAAAAGTGAAACGGTAGATAATCCCCACTAACTGGAGATAACTAATTAGCAAGCATGCTTGTGTTTGTTACTGTGAACAGAAAGACAAAGATAGTAATAAAAGAAGTACGTATGGTCTCACAAGTCTGATCAAACACAGAATACTGGCCTCGATGCCAGATTCCCAGTCGCCCATGGCAGATCTGGCATGAGAACATGTGAACAAATACAAATAATAAATAATAATAGAGAGCGAGAGCAACAAGATAGACTAGAGCAGTGGTTCTCAAATAATGTGCCTTACACAAGTCTAGGTGTGCCTTGGGAATCTGGCTGGACCCCTGAAAAACCCAGAGAATGGACCCTCCCCAGTTGTGATTTATTGATGAGTATGTGTGTTGGATCAGTAGCATTGGTGCTAGCATCCTGGCTAACAGTTACCTCATTTGGCAAGCTATTATTGGGTTGAAATTGGTGTTGAAATTATCATTATTCATGCTACTTTTAACCAAGTTAACCATTTTTCTACCAATTTTGCCAGTAATTTTGTCAACTTAAACCATTTTTGCTGCTTTTTTGCAATTTTACAACTGTTTAAAAATACTTTTGACCCATTTTTTGCTACTTTTTTTGGAGCTTTTTGCCATGTTTAACCCATTTTTGCTACCTTTTTGACAGTTGTTGCCTACTTTTGCTATTATTTGGACATTTTTTGCCAATTTTTTCATCACTTTTTACCACATTTTAGCGACTTTAACCCTTTTTGCCACTTTTCTGCCACTTGTAACCTATTTTGTCACCTTTTTGGCACTTTCAACCCATTTTTGCCACCTTCTTGCTAGTTTTTACTCACTTTACCTTTGTTTGGCCACTTTTTTGCCTAATTTTTCCCATTTTTTAATCACTTTTTACCAATTTTAACCACCTTATTACAACATTTAACCCTTTTGGCCACTTGTAACCCATTTTTGTCACCTTTTTGACACTTTCAACATGTTTTGCCACTATTAACCAATTTTTTGGCCCCTTATGCCAATTGTTAACCATTCTTGACTTTATCTTGCCACTTTTTACCCAATTTTGCCATGTTTTATCATCACTTTAACCAATGTTTGCCACCTTTCAGGCACCTTTTGCCCACTTTTGCCACCCCCAGTTGCCTGGGCCCCAGAGACCTCTCCCCTCATCCCTCCTTATGGGCCACCTTGACTGTTATATTATTTAAAAAGTCTATTTTGTATTGATATGAATACGGTGTGAATATTGGCTTAACCTTAGGTGTGCCTTGGGCGAAAAAAGTTTAAAAACCACTGGACTAGAGATAAGTGGACACCATAAGCTGGCTGTTTACTGTCATGGGTCTATGTGTAGTTTGCATGTTCCTCTGTGTCTGTACGGGGTTTCTTTAAAAATGTCACTGTCCAATGACAGTCCAAAAGCATGCATGTAAGGTTAAATAGCGTAAAAGGCCTTTTTAATGACAGGGTGATTGACTTGTAACCCTCTCAATGTTCACTTTTAGTGGGACAATCTCCCAAACTCCCTCTCCATTCAAATGAAAAAGAAATTTTAGGGACTGTTTACATTATAGTAGAGCAAGGGTTCTCAACCTTTTCAGCCCATGACCCCAAAAATAAAGGTGCCAGAGACCGGGGACCCCCACTGTACCTGAAGGTGGTTTAACAGCCATGAACATTCAAGAATAGTTGTGTGCAGACAGTGCTGCCCATAAGGGGGATAAATGTGAGAGCTTTCTGGGACCCAGCCAGACTGGGGGCCCATGGAGGTCAGGAAAATCAGGGTACATTGTAAAGTTAGCTAGATATCCATATCCATGTTTTATATTTAACATGAATAATAACCACTCTTAACATAGAAACAAATATCTTTTTTAAAGTCATTTGTGCCATATAGTCATCTTAGAAATGTAAATCCTTTTCTTAGCAACAGAATTGAAAAAGTAAAAAAAACTGTCCAAATAGGTGGTGAAAAAGGTGGTTGATTGGGAATTTAGAAGAAGCAGAAATGGGTTAGATGTGGCATAAATTTGATAACAGTGGCAAAAAAGGCAAAACTATGGCAAAAATGGGTTGAAGAGGCAAAAACAGTCACAAAAAGTGGTAAAAGGGGATTAAAAAGTGGCAAAAACTGGTGAAATGGGGCAGATAAATAGGCAGAAATGGGTTGAACTGGTTTAAATCGACATATCAAACAGTGAAATGTGGTTGAAATGGGCATAAAATGGGATAAAAAGAGGTTGATAGTGGCAATAATGGGTCAACAGAGACAACAATATACAGAAAATGGCAAGAATTTGTTAAGAAGTGGCAGTAAAAGGTAGTGTAAAAGGTTAGAAATTGCTAAAAAATGGGTTTAGAGTGGCAAAAATGTGTTAAAATTAGCAAAAATTGTTGGTAAAAGGGATGACAATGGGTCCAAACTGTGCAAAATTGATGAAAAGTGGTGAATAATAGTGACGAAATTGGGTGAAAAAAATCATTTCAAAAGTATTCTCTATTTTTTTAAGGCATCTGGTGACCCCTTTTTGGTGTTTTGCAACCCTCAATGGGGTCCTGACCCCCAGGTTGAGAACCATGTAGTAGAGGGCCTACTTGTTTTTTACTAATTTTCTAAAGCCTATTGTCGTTTGCAATATTCTGTTCTGGGGCCAAAAGATACCTCAGTGACATGAGTACAACAGTTTCCTTTTTATTGTGAAGTAGTCCAGTAAAGTTGTCAGAAATGAGGAAATTAGTGAATGCACTGGTTCCCAGTGTGGGGTCAAGGCCTCCCAGTGGAGTGTAATGCTCATTCTGCTCTGGTGTTGGCAAAATTTTTACTCAATAAATTTACCTCACAATGAACAGAAAAACAGCATTTAGCAGATCTACATTGAAATTTACCGGATGTTTTGTGCGTTCTCGTTCCTGTTTGGATCGATCTGCTTCTGGTGGATTGAAACATTTGAAGCAGCATCCTGTTTAAATAGACTTGGCCCATATCTCCAGAGCAGTGCTAGTTTTGTCAACTAAAACTACGACTAATAATCTTTATGGACAACCTTTATTCCATGAGAAAGTCTAGACTGAGACTGGGAAGCAATAGATCTTTGATGACTAAACGGACAAACAGCAAGCTTAGTTTTTGTCAAGATAGCAAAATGTATTTTAGTTTTCTGTGCCTTGGTACTGGTTGTTTTGTCTTTCTGTTGTTCAGTCTGTTGCACCAGATATGCATAAGTTCTGACTTGAGTTCTGGTGTACAGTCCACACTAAACCCCACGTTAAAATTAGTTAAGTTCTGGGGCGCGCCGGTAGTCGAGTGGTTAAAGCACTCACCATGTACACTGGTGGCCCGCGTTCAAGCCCGGCCTGTGGCACCATTTCCTGCATGTCTCTCCCCACTCTCTTCCTTGTTTCCAAGTCTATCCACTGTCCTCCTCTATCTAATAAAGGCACGGAAATAAATCTTTAAAAAAAATAAAGAAAAATAGTTCTAACTTAAGCTGTGCCATTGTTTGGTTTCACCACAGAGACATAAGGTTGATCTTAACTGGTAGAAATTCACATCCAAACTAAGAAAAATATTGTTGCAGATGTGAAATTTTCACTTGATTCAACCAATCAGTGAAAGGTATTTTTTTACCCAGGGTTTGTTACAGAGCTGCCACTCGTGTCGGATTGTCCCCAAACAGGCTAACATCTGGAAATAACTTATGCTAACTGCCGCTAATCCTCAAACGGCGTTAAGTGTGGATGACAAATATGAAAAAGAATTTTGAACAGGTGATCGTTAAAACCTGGAACCAAAACCTAGAGATTTTATAAAAAATAAGACTGACATCTATTGGTGAAAACACTAAAAACATGAGAGTATTTAACAGTAGACGACTGAAATGATCTCCGCTCATGGAAAACACCAGTGTTACTGATCATGGAGAACCCTCGCTGACACCAAATTACCGGTAAAATCCTCAACTCCTCGTCACCCTCCGAGTTATCCCATTCTCTGAGAATTATCACAATGACAGCCATATTCTACAGAGGACTTTACACCTAGTATGAGGTAGGTGTAAGATTTAAGTTGTAACTTCAGCCTGTCTAGAAACTCTCTCAGCTGGTGCAACACCTTCAAACTAGGCTACACTTGAACTTACGCACAGCTAGTAAAACCCACAGCAGGTTTGGCTCCATTTGGTGGTGGGATTGTTGATGGCATGAAGGCGTCACCAACTTGGGATTGCTTAATAGGTTACACCATGCAGAAGGACATAAAAGCAGGCTTGCTTTCCCAGGACAGCAGACTCTATTTTTTCTGTTTTGGTTTGGTTCTTGCTTTGTTTTGGATAAAATCATGACACAATTGCAGGCTTACTGTGTGGGCCTTCCCCTACGAGCTGGTCATAACACCGGCTAGAAAGGTCCAGAGTGCTGCAGACCAAGTATGTGTAATTTGAGGGTAAGTCAGTGACTCTTGTAGATTAGAATCTGAAGGAATATATTATTGTAATTTGTGACATATTATTTACTTGTTTCTCTGGGGAAGGGTAGCTTGAGAAAACAGAAGGCTATGGAGACAAAAAAACATTGCTAAATGTGTTTGAGTTTGACATTTTATTTTTCTTTTGTTGTTCTTATTGGTTTAATTTGATCAAACAGCAATTTTAAAAGCTGCACTTTTTGGCATTCCATATTAAATTTATTTTTCAGCTGCAGAGCTATCACATACAGAAGTGATGACTGACTTTCTGCTGAGCCTCCCACCTCCTTGGTTACTGAGCAGCACGACACATGAAACTGGCAATGATTGCAGTAAACACTCTAAAGCACTAAAGCAATGCTTTTTACTGCATGGTTGTGCAACAGGTATAATCTCTTCCACTGTTACACACACCTACAGTACAGTATGTACTGTACAGTATGTTAATAGCATGCAATTTACACAGCTTTGCCACTCAAATATAATTGTTGACTATATAGAACATGGATGTAGACTCAGTGACATCACCCACTGGCTTCTGGTGAGGCCTATGATGGCGGTCACCACAGTGGAAATGCTGGTAACCCTGGTAACAGGCAGAAGTGAAGCTAAGACAGGCTTAAACATCTACGGTGCACCTGCCAGTCAAATAAACCATGCTAATAACTATGCAAAGCTCTACGCCTTAATACAATCTGAACAGAGGAGTTAAAAAAAGTCTCTGTAGCATTTTTATAAATGAAAAAACAGGTGAGACCTGTACTGTTTTATGAGCCATGCTGAAAACAGGTAAAAATCCAGGAGATTCTTTGGTCCAACTGCTGAATTGCATTGCATCGCCACACTGGCTTAACTGTCTATATGCAGCCTGCATATAACCCTACATCTGCTTAGATATCAAAATCCTACCAGCAGCAAGGAGGTAAGGTTGCTAATTTCATTCTTTTTTGGCTGTATGTAGAAAAAAACAACACCAAAGTGCTTTAGGGAATGGTGCTCAACCTTTTCAGCCCACAACCCCCAGAATAAAGGAGCAAGAGACCGGGGACCCCCACTGTACCTGAAGATGGTTGAACACAGCCATGAACATTCAAGAATAGTCATGTGCAGACAAGGCCGTCCATAAGGGGGATAAATGTGAGAGCTTTCTGGGACCCAGCCAGACTGGGGGCCAATGGAGGTCAGGAAAATCAGGGTCCATTGTAAAGTTAGCTAGATATCCATATCCATATTTTTTATTTAACATGAATAATAACCACTCTTAACACAGAAACAGATATCTTTTTCTAAGTCATTTGTGCCATAGTATACTGTCATCTTAAAAATATTAAAAACAGAATTAAAATAGTAAAAAAAATGGGCGTAAAATGGGATAAAAAGGGGTTGATAGTGGCAATAATCGGTCAACAGATGCAACATATACAGAAAGTGGTGAGAATTTGATAAGATAATGTAGATTTGATAATGTAGTGTAAAGGGTTAGAAATAGCTAAAAATGGGTTTAGCGTGGCAAAAATTAGTTAAAATTTGCAAGAATTGTTGGTGAAAGGGATGAAAATGGGTCCAAATTGTACAAAATTGGTGAAAAGTGGCGAATAATATGACGAAATTGGGTGGGGGAAAAAAAAAAACATTTCAAAAGTGTCCTCCATTTTTTTAAGGCATCTGGTGACCCCTTCTTGGTGTTTCGCGACCCCCAATGGGGTCCTGACCCCCAGGTTGAGAACCACTGCTTTAACCAATCCTAGATTTCTTAAAAGATTCTGACTACCACCATTCAATGTTAAAATAAAGGAATGATCCATTTTCTTTTTTGTCATTCCCTAAAAAGTGGTGATTTTGGAGATGTGAGGTTTTGGCCAACAGTCTGTACATCGATGTTTGACAGCATCAGAGCCCTGCGCCCCCCTAATGTTTGTGACATTATCCCTTTAATGATGTCAGGGCTTCAGCATCTTCTTCCTAGCGTTGCTACCATAGACTAACACATCATATCTGCAGAGACTGGTAGATGGTAGAAAATATTCCTTGCTGCTGTCTGCTCTTACTTTTTATGACACCTCTGAGGTTTTGCTCTTCTCATGGATTTGAGCTTGATCTTTCTGCAAAGCGGCCTCCGTGCTGTGCAGAGAGATGGGACTCTGAATTTGATCCAGAATGCTCTCAAAAGTTTCATACAATTCCCCGACAGCACAGAGGCCTGTAGAAAACAAATAAAAAGTGTAAAAATGATAAAAAGGACTTTTGTATCATGCTAACGTATCATTGATGTGTTTGGGGAAATATGGCGGGTTCATTTTGTTTTACGAACGTTGGAGATGGCAGATATCCACGCTGATCTCTGCCAGTGCATTTCTAGAGATTCCTTGGTAGCCCTAAATTCACTAAATTTGCTTCCTGAAGATTCTATTTAAGATGATTTATCTGATAATGTAATCCTCCATTCACTTATTTTCAGAGAATTGAAACTGAAGACTTTTGAAAAACTTGCCTAACAAGTTTTGAACTGAGGGACTCTTTAATTAAAACTATTCTTTGATACAGCCCGATGAAAAGTGAAAAAATAGATTCAGGAGATGGTGGGATTTAATTTTCCCTGACAAGGGAGCCCAGATCTGATAACTCGTAGATCACATTACTTTAACTCTCTGCGTTGGATGGCACTTATGGAGAATACTGAACACTCTTATTAGAATCCGTTAACATCCTCGTTCTGCGATGTAACACAGTAAGACAAGAGCACGAAGAGCCACAGTGACTCTCCTCCTGATCAGACGTGACCGGGCCTGTTCGCCTCGCTCTTCTATGGCAATAACAGAAGAGATTTCCACTTTATGTGTGTAATAAGATCTGAATAGAATAGTCAGTTATCAATACAGCTGTTGTTCACTAGTGTCGATGAGCAGCCCTCTGGTTCTATTTAACATCAATATCGCCAATACGGTTTGTTGGTGAGGAAATTTAGGCCGATCAGAGTTTATAGAGAGCAAAGCGGAAATGACACAGAAATGCAAAAGCGTGTAAAAATCTAGTGAGTGATGCTCAATCAGCAGAGGCTGTTTGTTTCTGAGGGTCATGGTAGAAATCCATATGTAAAAATAAGCTCTTACTATAAAGATGGCTGAACTGAGGAAACTTGGTGTGACGGTCATGATGGAAGCACTCATAGACGCTTACATCTCTGCCTCTTTTCTCCACTTCACTGTTTTTGCCGTCCACTGGCTCATTGATTCTTGAATCATTGTTAAGCAACCCTCAAGGACAACAACAGGTCTGTCAGTTTCTAAAACTGGAGATCAGTTTTCAGTACTTATCCTTAAAACCAACTGACGGATGTAAAGGTTGGCTAATAGCACTGGTACAATACATAAAAAATATTAAAATAATAAAAAATGGTGATACAAGGGCCCAACGCCAGCAGTATATTCTTTTAAAATCAGGATTAGAAATGTAATGTAAGATGGTGTGTAAGGGCCACTAAAAGCACTTTTTGTTTTTTTTTTTTGTTTGTTTGTTTTAAATAAAGAGGATCTGTTAATTTTTGAGCAAAAAAAAATGGAAGCTTTTATGATCATAAAGTTGTATCTTTACAAGAAAAACTCAGGATTTCAGGGTTTGAAAAGACTTCAATTTTGACTTTAGATACTGAAAAATATCCAAGTTTTCAAAATGATAAATAAACAACAGTGTAAAGTCAAAATTTACAAGAAACCAAGCTGAAAACAGAGGTTGGATTTTTGACCTTTCAACTTTATATTCTTGAAATTTAAAGTCTTGGTTCACATACATTCACTACTTTTAGGGTAAAAATTTTAATTTTTTTCAACATTAGCCATCTGACACACCAGATGGATGGAAAACCTTCAATACTAAGAGTTTGGGAAAGGGCTGAGGATTTAAAAAAAAAATCTAGGAGTGTGATTGGATGAATGTTCTGTCTGTCACATCTTTACAGACCAATCAGAGCAACAAAACGCGTGACATAGCCGCTACCGATGTGCGCATGCGCAGCTACTGAGAAATAACGCGAAACATGGCGACTATAGACATTTGATTTCTAAAGGACTGTTGTTGTTTTTGAAAAGAAAACAACTCACTGCTGTTCTTTGTTCTTCTTTTAACAAAGAAATGTCGTCAAGTTCTGATAAAACTGGAGCTTTAGCAGCATCCACGCTAAGCTCTTCCGCCATAATTGCACCAGCCTCTTGTTGCTGCTTGTTTACGTCACAACTCCACCGCGCCTGAAAGTACTGCCCCTCATTGCTGATTGGTCCTGTCACTTTCTGACCGGGAGCTTCGCAAGATAGATTCGCCAGTAAGAAACAAGGAAACAGGCGAATCCCTCTGCTTTGCAAGGTTAGAACAATAGCAGCTCCTCTTTATTATTAAGTTTTCTCGAGTGGCCCTCATAGACAATCATAATAATGGATAGTTTAGAAATCAAGTTGGGATTTTGTCAGTGAAAACAATTAAAATTGATTTTTAATTTTTGTATGTGGGCCTCGGGGGGCTGAGATACGAGTAGGAGGGGCCCGAAGGTAAAAAGGTTTGGAACCACTGATTTTTATAATCTCATACAAGTGAGGAAGTTGGTTATATCTAAATCACATCAGAGCAAGAGTTAGCAGGTTGTTAGCTCAACTCAGCATAAAACCTGTTGCTAAAGTATAAAAATCCATCTGCTAGACACTCAGTTTAACTATTAACACAAAAAGATCTTGTTTGTTTAAAAAAGAAATTTCAAAAGCATATATGTAGAAAAATGTTGGTTATGCACATCACTGGTGCAGGGCACTGCAAAACCAGAGGCTAGAATAAGGTGTGCCTGCTTACTAGCTCAGTGCCCTTAAAAACTATGTTTACATGGACCACTTGTAGTAAAAATGCTTCATGGTCAGTCTCCATTAAAACTGTCTCTCTTTGGGGTGATTTTTGTCTTTGGTTGGTCACACACTACAGGAGCCTGATTTGAGGCAAGATTTGCCAGCCAGGATTTCATCCTGAGTCTTTCCTTTGTTTTATGATTTTTGATGCACTTGTAACACATGTTAGGACAGCCTGTTGTGGAGGGACAGCAATAGGGTATCGACAGACATCCGTGTTTGTTTGTTTGTTTGTTTTTCACACATGATCACATGATCCTGCGAGGTCGTTGGGAGGTCGGCAGGTGTGGCCTCCAGTGATTGGACAGTCCGGCTGAGTCGTGTCGTGTGTGCGTTCAGAGCATTAAAGACAAGCAGCAACCTCCGGTCCTGAAAAATGAAGCCAATGCGGAAGTGCAAAAAATTTCTGTACCGCGAGTGTCCATTTTAGACTGACTGCAGGAACACCGGAAGTCCAGCCTGGACACATGTTAAACGGCCGGTTTTGACACTAGAAATGAACTGGTCTACAGCCTGGTTCAAAACACCAAACGTGTCTCATTAGCTAGTGTCTTATTGTGCTCCCACTGTACGGGGGGTGAATTTTTTTGTACCACGATTGTTTGGATTATATTTAGGATGAAAGCTGATTGGCCCGTCTCATGTGATTGACAGATAGCTCGACAGGCAGAGGCTCCGTTTCTGTCAACCAGAAAGCTAGCTAGCAGGCTGACAGGAAGTTGTGCTTAATGGGCGGGCCATTAGGTTGATCCAAAGTTTGGTTGAGACCGCAATTTCAATATGAAAGCCTCCATGGATTGGCTTCAAGAGCTGTTTGAGTCCGCCTGTTGTAAGCAGACGACTGACGTCACACAGGGTTTGTCCAATTCTTTCTGCAGTCTATGATTAAAGATGAAAAATTGTTTGAATTGTCCTGATGACTGTTGTCTCCCACATTTTACAAAAACCTTAAGATTTAAAAACTGTCTGGTTTGGCTGGCCCTGGTGTGCCTGTCTGCCCTACTCGATATGACGTCCTCATGTTTCGTTATTTACTTAACGGACAGAAACATGGCGGGTACAAAACGAAACTGGTCTGTTACAAATGCAACTTTCACTACTTAAGTAAAAATAAAGATAATATGAGGTACAGACACAAGAGTGTAGAACTATCCAATATTTTTGAAAAAATAATCTGATAGTGTTTTTTTACAACAAAGGTGAATTTTCAGTGAGTTTGACCAGTGGGACAATGCTGTGCACATTCAGAGCAGTTTTATTCTGATCAAATGTTTGATGCTTGAGCACATATCGCATCTTTTAGCCTCCATGTGAAAAGAGAAATTTAAATCTCAGATTAAAAGTAATTTAACTTGAAAAAAAAAAAAGCTTGTGTAACTGCAGCTAGCGAGTGAGCGTACAAGCACACCTTTTCTCCTAAAGGCATAGTTGTGACCATTAGGCTGCAAGGTGAACTGTGGTGACGTCCCAAACTCGGATGCATTTCATCCATCTTAGCAACGGTCCATAGACAGTGTTAGGAAGAACAGAACCTTTCAAAATAAAATGTTTAGAGTGAATGTATGACGTATTTCACACACATAGGTGATTTACAGGTGGGTCACCCAGGTATATTTGTCCACCATTTTTACTTATTTTTTTAAAAATTGATATATAATTACGGTCCATGCATTGATACGTAAATACACTATCTGTGGAGTGATGTGTCAGGTTAAAAATTCAGCTTTTTACGCCGTTGTTTCCACATTTTTGTCTGTTGATGATATTGTCCTATACACCTGCTCTAGGATGACCTGGGACGGCAACTTGAATTACCGGACCACATTGTGAGGACACTCAGGCCAGATCTGGTCCCAACATCAGAGGCATCCAAACAGGTGGTCATAATAGAACTCACTGTCCCCTGGGAAGACCAGATAGAGGAAGCTCATGAGCACAAGAGTGCAAAATGTTTTGACCTGGTGGAGGAGTGCAGGGCCCGAGGATGGACGGCCTGTTGCAAACCCACTGAGGTGGGTTGCAGGGGCTTCTCAGGCCAGTCTCTCCATCACACACTTGGTCTCCTGGGAATTAGGGGGTCACATGATAGCGGAGCCACCAGGAACAGCCTCAAGGACAGAGAAAACTTTCAGGATTATAAGGGGCCAGCCATGGAGTACAGCTACTAGGACAGGTGGGTACTAGGTGGGTCTGTGATCTTAGACCTTTAACACTTTTTGACCCTTGGTTTGTCTCTGATGATAGGCCTAGTTGCACCATTCGGTTTGCTTGAAACTGATGATGGTTGCAGTACACCATCTCATCAACAATGAGTCTTTATTCACACATGCAGCTCACCTGCTATGATCAAGAGAATTATTTCAAAAGATGAGTGATGTTATTTGAGCATCTTTATACAAAATCCTGCTGGTAAATACTGTCAAAAGGGCAGGAACACACAAAAATACATCTACCAAATCAGGTGCTCTTCTTTCAATAAAGAAACATCTAATTCTGATAAAACTACAGCTATGGCCTCGTGATTACAGACACAGAATCTGGGCAGTCCACCATCTTTGCAAGGTTACTTTAGGATGGGCACATGCCTGATGATGTTAAGCCTTTGATGATTGGATAGGAGGTTGCAAGCCAAATGATTTTGTGTCAGAATAATCCTCAACCTCCCTCCTGTGTCAGAGGCTGCCTTTGAAGACTGCCTGTCTTCAGGAAAATATATAAAAACCAATGAAAGTGAACAGAAGAGTTATGGCAATCAGATGCTATGGAGTGCAAGTTTAAGCAGGAAGACTGTTTCTGCTCATTCTTTCATCACCACTCGTTCTTATCCCACCCTTTTCCATTCTTTCTCTCTTCTTGCTCTGGTGATCAGCTGATTATGGGCGTTCACTCTCCTAAGTACTCAGCAAATCAGATTCTGCCACACCATAGTCTGACCAATTATCATGCACCTGTCAGATTTTAAACCCGGCATTCTCTCTTTCACAGTCAGCCTGTCGTTCTTTGCTGAAGCTGCAACCCTCCTCCACCCCAGCCACCTCCATTCAGTTAATCAGCATCTAGTCCAGATCCTCACAGGTCTCCTCCACCCCAGCCACCTCATTCCAGCTTTCATTCTACTCCAGAGTTAATTTTGGCAGCTATTTTAAATTCAAGTCTTAGTCTTTAGACGAAACGTCTTTTAGTTTTAGTCGACAAAAACTCAAAAGATTTTAGTCTACTTTTACTCCATAAAAAGTCCCCACATTTTAGTCTTTACTTTTAGTCCAAGCATTTATTTTCTTGCCTAAATCTGGTACCAAATCATGGTAGTGTGTTTTCTGCACTCAGCTAAACCTGGGGTCCCTGCTTTCTACAGCTGAGAGGCAGAATAGATACAGATGCATTGTTTTTGACAGATTTACCCACAGTGGAGAAATATCATGGATTTTGAATGTCCGACAAAAACTACCTTACATTTTAGTCTAGTTTTAGTCATCTTGACAAAAACTAAACTTACTTTTTGTCAGTTTTAGTCATCACAGATCCATTTTTGTTGGTCTTAGTCTAGTTATTGTCATGGAACAAATGCTGTTGACGGATAACTTTAGTCATAGTTTTAGTTGACGAATTTAACACTGGTCTACTCCTTATCTGATCCTGCATCCCTAAACACCACCACCGGGGTGGGGGTATCCTTTTCCTGCTGTTTGCCCCACAACCCTTCAAATAGTCTAATCAATCTAATCACCAAGGACTTTAAACATTTCTCTTTCATTGAATATGTAAAATAAATTATCGTTAACAAGTCTAATCTGATTGAACTAAAGTCACAGCTTTCTGCAAGATCTCACAATCCAGTGCGTGAATTCAGAGGATAGTAAGATGAAAAATAATTCTTAATGGTCCCAATGTACCAAGCTCTGGAAGGAACATGGGGTGAAAAAATAAAAATGATGATGGGGATTTTTTTTTTCTTTTGGAAACAGTTTGCGAGATCTCACAGAAAAGTAGATTGAAATGACGTAACAGTGACTACTTCCAGGTCAAACCAACCAAAACAACAGAGGACGAGCATCCGTGGGGGAGATTCATTAAATTTTACTTCATAATTGGACTCAACTAAAAAGACATTCAATCTGTGCTTAGTCGCAGGCACGCTTTTTGTATCAGAGAAAGGCATTTAAAGAGAATTTTGGGTGAAAGGGGACTCCCTCGTTGTAAAACTTGGATCTGGCGAACCTGGTCGAATTCATCAGCAACCAGTTGCAATCCTCCAGACAGCTTCATGGTTACAGACGGGTGTATGCCAAATGTTGTGTAGGCATTAAGCCATATGACTTTCCTTGAAAAGCCATCAATACTCCCATTGATTCATATCCCGTATGGCTTCAGTTTTTCGTATGAGTCCAGATGAAGTTAACTCCTTTTGCGAAGTAGTTCTGTCCTCATAAATGTCTCGCTTGTCTTAATGAAACCCCTCTGGGATCCATCTTTTCAAAACCATTCGTACATCCTCTTTCCTTACACGTAGTCCTTGCCCTCTGCATTTGGCATACACCCATCTGTACCTGTGCAGCTGTCCGGAGGACTGCAACTGGTTGCTGATGAATTCCACCAGTTCCACCAGATCCAACTTTTTACTACGAGGGACTCAAAATTCTCTCCAATCCATTTGCTGATAGGAAAAGTGTGCATGCGACGATTGAATGTCTTTACATGTCAGGCCAATATCGAAGTAAAATTTAAGGAATCTTCCGGGGCTCTGTACTTATGTCCCACATTTTTGAAAACATTTTTTGATTTAAAAACTGTCTAGTGTGCAGCCAACCTTACTGTCACTGGTAGACAGACTTTGTTAAAGCTAGGCTAGAGTATGTATTTAATTTAATGGCTGGAAATTTTCATCCAATTCTTTAGATACACCTGAAGAAAGAAAATCAGCACATTTTATAAACTGTGACACACCTTTCTGATGTAACCTAACATTTCAGATTGTGTTTTCTGCAGGAGCAGCATGTTCAGTTTCCCTTCTGTCAGCACCTCTCCAACCTAAAGTGTAATAAATACACTTCTGAACACTGAGACCCTCCCTCACTCGTCTGCCCCTCTGTAACAGGATCATCTCTGATCAGAGGAATAATCCCTGACTTCTGAGCTTAAAAACCACTAGATTACCAGGTAGAGACAGATCACAGCTTACCATCTAAAATAACCTCAAACCCGGCCTAGTCTAATTTAATCTCTGGAAACAAAAGGAGCATCAATCATGAATGTCGTCTGACAGATGTTTGAATGACAGATGTTTCCGCTCGACAGATGGGTCGACCCGTCAACGAGATTAGAAGTCCAGATAAAGCGTGGATTTTTGAGGAAATCGGGCAGACAGACACATGGACTAACATATGGATGATGTATTTTTTCAATTAAAGGATTCAACGCAATTTAGTTGAACAAATCTATACAGGAGCACTGTTTGATAAGCTTTTCTAAGCAAATAAAGCTGAACTGAAGTATCACTGCTCTTTTTATACATTTCAGCCAAGGTTAGGGTGTGAAATAACTCTCCTTTCTTGCACAAATTATTTATTGCATGGTCAAACTGTCAAAGATAAAGCTTGCCTCTGATAACATTTGGAAGATCTTTAGGGCCTTTGCTGCAACAAGCAATGTTCTTGTTTCTCTTTCTTCGTTTTTTTTTTTCTTTAGGCTGTAAAATCCTCTTCCCCGCTGACCTATTTGTATCTTTCAGTGTCGAAATATTTTGACAAAATACTTTCCAGGCGTGAACCATGACATTTCAGAGTAGCTGCAGACGTTTCCGTGTCATTGTGCACGTCACTCATGGGCCTTTTTTTTTTTTATCGACTGTCAGTTTCGTTGCGACCTCGGCCGTGTTTAGCTCGGTGACGGCTGGAGGAGATCATTACACATCATTACACCTGATGAGATGTGCTGGCAGTGCTTGGCAGGTGATAAATACCGAGAAAGCAACAAACATCGCCCAACCTCACCTATGTTTACCCCTTTACTCCTTTTCCCCACTCTCACTAACCTCACATGCCCTCCTCTTCTATTCCCAGTCTCTCTGTGTGTAATATCACACTTCTGTTGCTCAGAACATGAGGCATCATGGGATATGCTGTGAAGCTGTGAACTTGGGGTGGCTGCAATGAATGCATAGCTCATGTAAGCGTATATACTGTCAAGCAGATTAGATGGAGATACAAAAGTGTATGTGCATTTTATGTATAAAAAAGACCTGCCGTAACGTGACACCCCAACCCCCCGTTCCTGTCTTCTGCCGCGTCAAACCTGATAATCCTGACACATGCTAAGGCAACATAATAAGACGCTGCACCTCATGCCAACAGAGGAAATGGGACATAGTGAAACATTCAGAGCATTAATCTTCTGCAAGACAGCAGGACACAACGATTGTGCAGTGCTGGAAGACACGGCCACATGCTGCCAACACCATTTTGCAGAGAGCGTTTTGACTGGATGAAGGGAAGAGGAAGTGACAGAACGTACAGAGGCGATGACTGGAGGAGCGAGGAAGGAAAGAAATACTGACTGAAGAGGGGAATTAATGAGTTAATGATGGAGAGAGAGAGGGAGAGAGCACAAGGAGGGATGCTGATGGACAGGAAGCGAGAGAGAGAGAGAGAGAAGGCGGGCTGAGAGACAAAGAGTGACAGAGAAGGAGCGAGCAAAGAGGAGGAAATGCAGACGGGCATGTTTCTATGGGCGCTCAGGAAAGATTTGGGGTGAGGGAATCTTGCATCATCGCGGCAGGCCAATGAAAAGGCTTGGTTAAAATGTTCAAAGGGAGTGTCCTAGCAACAGCGGAGTAAATACCACAGGAGCTACCATTCCATCATAGACAGAAAAAAATACTTATACATGGACTTACATGCTGATTAACATAGTAGTTTGCATAAAGCATGCACTTATTAGCTGGATCAGTGCACTTTGCTCTTTATTCATGCATGTTAATGTGTTTTAATTTGCATATTTTTGATTAATGACTGCACATAGCACAGTGAGACCTATATATCACTTTCTGTATGTATACATATCAGTCATTAACTATGCCAAGCATCACTAAGATGTAAATATTTTACCTATAGATATGCAAAATGCAAAAATGTTTGCAATATCTTTGCACAAAGTTGCATTTATTACACTCGGGGGAAATTTTGCAAATGCAACCATGCTGATACTTGCATGCATGATCTCTAAATAAAGGTGCAATCCTGCATAAATACATGCATATATGTAGGGAAGTGTGTGCAAATGGATAGCTATGATTAGATAAGACATACTTGCATTATATGTGTGATTTATATCACACAACAAAAGATACTGACACTGTAACATGACCTCATTTAAACCAAATTATCTATTATTAAATTACCCTGTGTGTTTGTGTGTCTCTGCAAACATGTTGTAAAAGTCAACATGGCAGTAAATCATCGTTTAATCTACTCACTAGGATTATAACCTGAGTCAGTAGATTACAGAGGGATATACAGCAGCCAGATCTTTCAATTACACACCTCTCTCATCTGTTTCTACCTCCACCCACCCATAAACACTCACGCTTTCTCTTTCCACCTTCATATTTATCCATCACTCCCTGCCCACACAAAGACCTGCAGAGTCACACGCTAGGTAGGTAGGGAGTTTCACCCCTTTCTGCCCTCCCTTCCCCGTCTAACACATCTACGCCCATTCCTCTGCCAAATTTTTCCTCCACATTTGAAGGAATGAAGCGCTCCTGAAAAGCCTTAGCCCCTCATTCATTCATCCCTCCATTCAGTTTTTCCCTCCTTCTCTCCTCCCTTTTTTTTCCACTCGAGTCGCATGCACCCACCCCTTCTGATCAGCATCAGTGCAATCTGAGGCTTTTGTTTTTAGCAGGCTGTTTGCAGAGCATGAGCATCCTTGGAAGCATTTTTCTTGACTTTCCTGTTTGTGACAGACTAGGAGGAGCCCATGCAGTTCAGCCACATTGTTCATCAGTGTGATATATGATGCATGAGCTGTGATGGTTCTAGGTCACATATGTCCACTGACCAAACCATCATCCATCACTAAAAAACCAACAGTCAAGCGTACGTGGATTTGTCCTGCTGCATTCCTGCTAATCCACAGAGGAGGAAGATCTCTGAGGTGTGTGACTGTCAGTGACCGTGCTGCTCAGGCTAAGCACTGCAGTGAAAGAGGACAAGCCCCAGATGACCAGTCCCACAGGGTTTGATGTAGTCAGGGCCAAATTCACTGCCCCGGGGATCCTGACCCACGCCAGTCCTCCACCTACCATCAGCCAAACAACCCACATCCATCCACAGCTTCCTCCTCCAGCAGCCTCCCCTTTAAGGTGCAGGGTGGGACTGTAGGGCCCCTTCCTCCCATCCTGAAGCGCATGCTAGGAGATAAAAAGAGAAAAGGAAGAAGCTTGGCTTACCGGCTGGGCGTGCAGGAGGAGAGGATGATGCCTCTGACTCTTCTCTTCTCTTCCTTGTTTCTGAATCGAGGTGGAACAGAGACGGATGCAGGGAACAAAAGAGATGGAGGAAAAAAGGAGGCAGAATAGAAACACCAGGAGCTGGTGGATAGCAAGAGGAGAGAGTGGAGAGAAAGACGGCAGAGGATGCTTTAAAAAAGAGGGAGAAGTCCTTGTGCTGCTTTTCTCTGTCTTCCTTGGAGAGACTCCTTTATCCTTGTGAGCCAGAGGGCTGTGGATTCACCTAAACACTGAGCACACGCACTGGCTCACGCCACGCAGCCCTCCCTCTCTCTCTCTCTCTCTCCCTCTCTCTCTCAGCTCTAAAGACAGCAGCTGTCGGTCTATGAGAAATAGAACGCCATGTCCCCCCTCCCTCTCCCCTTCTCCTCCTACCACGCTCGCTCACAAAGACCCCCACCACACCACACATCCAGCATGTCCTCACAACACCCCCTCCCCCTTTGACTAACATCTCCCACTAGCCTTCTGGCAGTAAGAGGAGGGGTGGGGGGGGCACTACTCTGTGAATGTGTCTCAGTGAGAGTGTGCAGACTTGTATTGTGTTTGACATTGTTTCAGCAGCAGAGTGACTTTTTCTGTCCACACGGTGTGAAAGTGAATCATGGTGAGTAAGGATGTGCAGCAGGGTATTTTTGAACACTGTGTGGGTGATTGCAGAGCATCACTTTAGCTACTGTGCTGCAGAAAGGAAGGGAACACACATTATCTGTGGTGATAGTGTGAGCGTGTTTAAGTTTATATTTACTGTAAGAGTGGTTACCAGCAGAGCTGAGATGGCATTTATGAAATGCTCCCAGTGACTGTGTGGGTTTCTGTGCCCAGTTTGAAGTTAATATGTGGAAAACTCCCGTTAGGACTCTTACTTCAGGGTCGCAGCGACGGCAGGGCACGCTTAAATGAGCCGTGATTAAATTGTGACTGTGTGTACATTGGTGTACATTTGAGTGTGTGTTTGTACGTCTGGTAATGGGGACAGAATGTCTATTGTGTGGTGGTCTTGTACCCAGACCAGTGTCTATGGCACCCCACCCGGGGGAACTGGAACAACATAAAGAGAGCTAAAGACCAAACACAGCCATGCAGTGCTCCACCACAGTTTGTATCGCTGCCAAATTTAGTATAGAATCAGGCTAGGAAGACCTGCTGCCTTTTTACAATCAGGTTACATGAGAGTCTTTGAGGACACCGTGGCAGGGGTACGCTGGTTAAAAACATGAAGACTATGGAGTCACTGCTGCAAGGGCACACTGAAATAATTTAATCCTGTCACTGTTTTCTTTTTGTTGATTCATCAAAAAATACAAGAGCAGAAATATGTGTAGAGTGCGCAGAGGAAGTCTTGAGGAGTTTCAAACCCTTGCAGAAAGTTTTTGAGCAGGTGTAGACCAAAGTTTAATACGTGCAAACAGCAAAGAGGGGTCTGGCTGCAGACGTAGATCTCTGAAGTTTCCATTACAGTTTTTCGCTAAAATAAACGCCATACTTCTTGAATTTAACCATTTTGGAAAGCTTAAATAAGAAACTTTTGAGAAAAGGCGGAGGCTCTGAAAAATCCTTGGAGTATGATTGGGTGAACGTTCTGTCTGTCACATCTCTACGGGCCAATCAGAGCAACAAAGCATGTGACGTAGACGCTAGCGAGCTGCGCGTGTGCAGCTTCTTAGGAATAACACAAAACATGGCAACTATAGACATGTCAGTACTCGACTTTTGTCGTTTTTGAAAAGAAAACAACTCACTGCTATTCTTTGTTCTTCTTTTAAAGAAGAAATGTCGTCAAGTTCTGATAAAACTGGCGCTTTAGCAGCATCCACGCTAATCTCTTCCTCTTCCTTCATCTCTTTAAACTCTTGTCATCTTTACACGTGAAATAAAACTTTAAAATCTTTAAAATGTTCGAATTAATATAGGTAATATTAAGGGAATATTAATTCAGCAATATTTAAACACCGCACACCCTGCTCACACTAGCGACAGACACACACTCAGCTGTAACGCACACACACACTCCAACAGCGCTGATCCTCTACGGACAGAGGAGCTTTAAATAAGAGGACAAAGTGTAGGAGTTTATCCTCCTGTATTCTGAAGAGAGACGAGCCACTTTGCAGTTATTTTGGGAGAAATTTGACCTCTTAATAGTCTATTAGTTTGACCCTTGTGTGTGCAGATCTGCCTCACTGCAACAAGCATCTAAATCCTAAACACTGGCATTTACAGAGAGAAACAGGTTAGGACGCTGATAAATTCTACCGGCCTACCGGTCAGTTAAAGTCGCTCTGTTACCCACATTTGGCTAGTTGGCAGATGTTAATGTCAAGCCCTGTTTCTTCTGTGGGGATATTAGTCTTATAAATCTGTAAAAATACATAAATATTCAAGCAAACATGTACACAGACGACAAATATAATACTCTGTACATGACTGATTTACTGAGATTGGATTGGGGGAAGCTGATTGGGCAGAAAATTGCAGATTATTTGCTCCCACTATCTGCTCAAAGTCTGATTCATAAGGCATGTATGGCTAATGATGTTCAAGTAAAAATAAACCCAGGAAGTCATCCTGCTTTTAGCTCTTATTTTGAGTCTAAATGTGCAGAGAAGCCTGTTTAATTGCAGGAAAAAACCCTTTCTTGAGTTTATTATCAGCCAGAATAGAAAGGAGACGTTTTTTTCCAGCTGACTAAATACACGTACACCGCGTTCCAAGTTATTATGCAAATGATATTTTTCTCTGATTTTCCTAAATAGTCAAAAAGCACTGTTCCACATTATTATGCACAACAGAGGTGCAAAACATTTTTAAGGTTGTAAAGAACTGAAAATGGTCATTTGTTGAATTTGTAGCATCAGGAGGTCATATTTACTGAAATCAGAGCTATTTCAATCAAAAACATCTTCATTTGTTCTTCTTCTTTAGGATGCTATGATAAATACCACACTGCAGACTTTATGGAGGTTTTATTGCACCATCAGATATTGATATTGTTACATCCCTAGTCTACATGTTTTTTTTCCCACCAAAATGCCTTTTTAAACTATTCAATGCTCGATCATGATTTCAATTGCAAAATTATTTCTCACAACCATAAAGCAGTAAAAGCCTCATGCCCCTTAGATATTTGGCAGGTCAGATGTGTTTTTTCAGTCTTTTACATCAGTTTAATGCAAACCCCCTAAATCCTGATCTGAATCAGATCCTTAGAATGATTGTTCAAAGACTAGAAAATACACTCAACCATCAGATACAACCTAGCCAGGCCTCTCATGTCAATAAACATGTGACTTTAGCAACACTTCTACCGTGACAAATCCATAACTGCACATAGCGAGGGTTTGTTTACCCTGAGCTCAGACTCACAGGCTTACAGGCTTACTTGTGTCCACCTAACCTCGCTTGTTTGGATGAATTTGCAAATCTCTGCACACATTTTTGATCTGTGTCCCCATTTGTGAATCTAAAAATACCAGCTAGGGGTTGTATGAGTTGAGAATTTTTAAAGTTTACTGGCATGTGATAGAAGTCGAGTCGACTCCAACTTGTCACTAATGCAGTGTTAATTTAGTCGACTAATGACTAAAACTATTTGTCGACAGTCTTTTTTCCATGACAAAACTAGACTAAAACTAACAAAAATAGATCTGTGATGACTAAAACTGACAAAAACTGAGTTTTATTTTTGTCAAGATGACAAAAACTAGATTGAAATGTAATTATGTTTTTGTCAGACATTCGAAATCCATGATATTTCTCCACTGTGGTTAAATCTGCCAAAAAAACAATGCATCTTTATCTATTCTGCCTCTCAGCTGTAGAAAGCAGGGACCCCAGGTTTGGCAGAGAACACAATATAATGATTTGGTACCAGATTTAGCAAGAGAATAAATGCTTGGACTACAAGTAAAGACTCAAAATGTGAGGACTTTTTATGGACTAAAACTAGACTAACACTAAAAAGGATAGAAATGACTAAAATGTGACTAAAACTAAAATGCATTTCATTTAACGACTTAAACTAAGACTAAAATCAAAAATAGCTTCCAAAATTAACACTGCACTGATGAAATCATGAATGAATCCACACAAGAGGGGAATAGTTCGAAACAACCAACAATAATAACAGGCAGCTTACGAACATTTTTGGTGCAAGTGCAAACATTAAATGGTTAATATGGTAGATAATGTAGCATTTACAAAAGAAACCCTGAAGCACTGTCACTAGATTTCAGCAGTGGCGCATTATACACCTTACATGCCATCTTCTTGGTGTCCATTGTTTCATTATATGTTTATTTAGCCTTTATTGAACATATTTAGAGCTAATGCTGCCTTTAAAAGCCCTCTAAAACTGAAGTATTTCTTACAATCAAAAAGAACAGATATTCACAGATTTGGGACTAACTCAGTAGGTCAACCTCGTGTTATTAAACGACGAGATGTTCCCTGGTAGCTCACTTGTACTAGAAAATACCATGAGTTTGGTTTAATCAGGGTTAGAGACAAAGTTAGGCTTCTGAAAAACACTAAAAGCAGACTAAAAAACTCAAAAGCCTGCAAAACTGATGAATAACAAAAAGGACACACCTTTAGGACCTCCAGAGAAGAAGAGGTGGATCCGGCCTTCTGAACACATCGCCAGTCAGATAGTTGGCACCATGAGGCTGCTTGGTTTGATATGCCATCACATTCATCAGTAAACTGTGGTCTACTCAGTCAAACGCTATGGATAGATCAATAAGAGCAGCCACACATTATTGATTTTATTTTGTTTAGCATTACTTTGACATGGACACACAGAGACATTGATGCTGTGACAGTTAATCTTGCAAAGGTCCCAGATGCACTGCTGTAAGTGTTTATTGCAAAGTGCTAATTTCAAACACAGGTCCATGGGAGGCTTTTAGAGATTTAAGTCAGAAATAGAAAAAGATTTAAGTCAGAAATAGAAAAAGAAAATAGAAAATAACACAATCTAAAAATATGACTGTGTTCATTTTCTGCTCTCTAGAGACCCATAAATCAATCATCAGAAGACTGTTCTTAACTCCTAAGTAGGAAAATTTTCTTTTTGATGCTAAGTGTGAATTATTGTTGGTTCATAGATTGCGAAAAAAGAGAGAGAGAAAATGGGGGAAAAAAGCAAAGTATGGCGCTGTCAGTCTACAGTTTAATCTTTGCTCTAAATGATACAAGTTACACCGTGTTCCAAATTATTATGAAAATTAGATTTTAGATTCATAAACATTAAATTTTGTGTTTTTCAGTTAAACTCATGGGTGGTTTTGTGTCTCAGGGCTCTTTGGATCACTGAAATCAATCTCAGACACCTGTGATCATTAGTTTGCCAGGTGAGCCCAATTAAAGGAAAACTACTTCAGAAGGACGTTCCACATTATTAATCAGGCCACAGGTTTCAGCAATATGAGAAAGAAAAAGGATCTCTGCTGCTGAAAAGTGTCAAATAGTGCAATGCCTTGGAGAAGGAATGAAAACATGAGATATTTCAGAAAAACTTAAGTGTGATCATCGTACTGTGAAGAAATTTGTGGCTGATTCAGAGCACAGACGGGTTTGTGCAGATAAAGGCATAATGAGGAAGGTTTCTTACACACAAATTCATCAGATTAAGAGAGCAGATGCTAAAATGCCATTACAAAGCAGCAAACAGGTATTTGAAGCTGCTGGTGCCTCTGGAGTCCCACCAACCTCAAGGTGTAGGATCCTCCAGAGGCTTGCAGCCGTGTATAAACCTACTATTCAGCCCCCCCTAACCAATGCTCACAAGCAGAAACGGTTGCAGTGGGCCCAGAAATACATGAAGACTCATTTTCAAACAGTCTTGTTGACTGATGAGTGCCGTGCAACCCTGGATGGTCCAGATGGAGGAGTAGTGGATGGTTGGTGGATGGCCACCATGTCCCAACAAGGCTGTGACATCAGCAAGGAGGGGGCGGAGTCATGTTTTGGGGCGGAATCATGGGGAGCTGGTAGGCCCCTTTAGGGTCCCTGAAGGTGTGAAAATGACATCGGCAAAGTATATAGAGCTTCTGACTGACCACTTTCTTCCATGGTACAAAAAGAAGAACCGTGCCTTCTATAGCAAAAATGATCTTCATGCATGACAATGAACCATCTCATGCTGCAAAGAATCCCTCTGTGTCATTGGCTGCTATGGGCATAAAAGGAGACAAACTCATGGTGTGGCCCCCATCCTCCCCTGACCTTTAACCCTACTGAGAACCTTTGGAGCATCCTCAAGCTAAAGATCTATGAGGGTGGGAGGCAGTTCACATCAAAACAGCAGCTCTGGGAGGATATTCTGACATCCTGCAAAGAAATTCAAGCAGAAACTCTCCAAAAACTCACAAGTTCAATGGATGCAAGAATAGTGAAGGTGATATCAGAGAAGGGCTCCTATGTTAACATGGAACTTGGCCTGTTAAGATGTTTTTGATTGAAATAGCTTTGATTTCAGTAAATATGACCTCCTAATGCTGCAAATTCAACAAATAACCATTTTCAGTTCTTTACAACCTATAAAATGTTTTAAAACTCTGTTGTGCTTAATAATGTGGACCGGCATTTTGAGGCTTTTTATTTTTGGAACAATAGTTATCACTGGGAGGTTTGTTCAAAAAAGGTACCACGAGCTCTAAACAAGAGGCAATGGCAGAAAGCCCACATACTCAGCTCTGCTGCTCATCTCACAAATGCATGCTCCTTACAAATGTGGGGACATTTAAAAGGGGAATAAACAGGCTTTCAAATGAAGATGTATTGCCTAGAAGCATTGCTACAACATAAACACTATTTTAGGAAAGAACCAAACGAGCACATTTCAGCTGTAACATGGCTTTAAATAGTCGTTAGAGGAAGTTTCCAGTAAAGATGATGTGTTTATTCATGCTAGTAGCTAAAAACACCATGAAAAACTGTGCTGACTAGTTAGTTCAGACTTACAACACTTTAAAAAACAGATGTTTGAGTAACTGTTCAAATTGTCTAAAATGTGTAGTTGTAAATTAAAAGAACAGAACAGTCTTGATGCTGCGTGATAACCCTAAATGAAGAGCAGCAGACAAGTCCAGTGCCTAACAATAAATACAGAACTTCCTGTTTTTGCTGCTACTTTCACATCACCAGACATTTTCCAGCATTGCCAAACACACTCGAAACATTAAATGTAGTTTTGTTTTCGCCTTAACTTCCCTGTGGTGATTCATTATTCATGCTGCAGACATGATCTGGCTGCGTTTGCATGCTATAGATGAGGGCAGAAATAATTAATGAATGAATGCTCATGCTATAGGGAGACAAATAACATAGGAACAATATGTTTCTGCAGCCACGCATGCATACTGGAGCATGCTGGCCTCATGTAAAGACAGACTCATTGTGAATGCACCTGTGCGATCTCTCGTCCATCACAAAGAGGGAGGTGGTGAAGCGGTCGGCCTCCTCCTGTTCGCTGGTTTCTGAACACCACAGAGATGAAAGAGAGGCAGAGATAATGAAGGCAAAGGCAGAAGAGAAAGAAGTGAGCACTTCATTCTGTAGTGGTGAGAGAGTGCTTCAGAGTTTAGTTTAATACATGCTGAGTTTCTGCACAGGGAAGTCTGACGAAGAGCGGGAAGGAGAGAAGAAAAGTTTTTAAAAGTCGATGTTCGGCTTGTTGGAGAGTCATTTCACTGATGAACTCTTCAGTCTTTTATGATATTGTCTTTTTTTTGCTTTTACTCTCTTCAAATTTGTAGTAAGCTTCAAAAAAGGTCTATAATTACAACTCAGAATTTATCTGTTAAGTATATTCTCTTTACTTTAACAAGTCAGAACTGTGATTTTCCTTCTCACTGATCTGTTCACACTCATTTGTTGGGTGAAAAGTTGAGCAAACTTTGACATTTGAGGCCTTGGCTGCAGACTAAAGGCCCATTTATGCTCAACGTTAAATACGAATCCTGGTCATGGTCCGTGTTCATTTCGTCCATATTTCTGCATGTTTCCATGAAGCTTACGGATACGGGCCAAACGGAGCAGTACCACCAGAAACCGAGGGGGCAGTGCTGCTGTCACTGCCCGATACGTAGCTCTAGTGAGACACGAAGAAGAAATAACAACGGTGGAACTTTTTGAGGAAAAGTTGTGCGAGTTGGCATCCTACAACCCAGCCTCTGTTTTTGTCTTTTATGCAAGACGTACATTACCAATACCTCCTCCACAGTCGCCATGTTTGTTTCTGAGTTTGTTGTTGTCATAAACTGTTGACTCTGGGCTGCCCCCCAGTGGATGGTGGATGTATTGGTTAACATCTATGCCAGCGTAAAGGACGCATGGAAGTGTGTGAACAGTGACGGTAACATCGTTTGGAAAGGACGTATACATTTTCATATGTAAAGGGAGTATAAATGGGCTTTAAAGGTCTTTGCACACTAGGTCTGTTATTTTAAGATGGATTTTATGGATTAGCAACACTGAGTCCATTGCATTTTTATTTGCCGTCATTGCAAACATTCATAAAACGTGGCAAATTGTTTTGTATTGCGAGCCCGTGTCTCTGTTCCTTCTCTAAAATGACTCTGGATCCGTCCTGACAGAGCGTCACACATCAGCAGCTCATGCATCACAGCGCTGAGCTGTGAGAAGACTAAAAACATGCTTTTATCAGTTATAGCCTATGTCAATGGTTGATATCCACGTAACAAACAGGCAAATCACAGCGTTTAAAGAGAGGGAAGGAAGGAGCAGGTTTGGGTGAGAAAATCAAAGATGAGGACATTTATTTTAGGAGGGTTTTAGATGGAAATATCACAAAGACAAGTAAGAACAGTAAGTTAAAGAACACTGTTAAGCCTGGAGTTTGAAGACTTGTGACTCGAACTTTTCCTCATAAATAGTTAAAAAATATCAAATAACAAAGAGAGATAAATATATATAAAAATGAAAGCATTATCAAGGCAGTGAAGTAAACCAGACAAACACACTTTAAAGTCCTTTACATTAGCCACTGAAATTTCATGGTTTAGCTCATGCTTATAGGGCTGTGAACATCAACGCGTGAACGCTTGTTAACACGTTAAAAAATAATAACACGATTTAATCGTATGACACCAGTCCTCCAGCGTGGATGTGTATGTGCCCAGGAGCAAAGCACATCTTTGCTAATGTTAGCAAAGATGTTAACAACAACACGGGATCACGCCATGGTCGTACCGCTCTGTTCAGCTGCTTCAGGACAGTTTTCTCCTTCAGCTGCTCAGATAAATGCTGGAAAGTGCTCCAGAACTTTGAGACAGTCCTGTCTGTGAACAATATTAATCCAGTGTAGAAATCCACGGAGGAATCTGCAAAATTGAAGTTAATTAGCGAACTTTACCAGCTGAAGACGGAAATATGATGCATTCAGGTAACCTCAGTAAAGAAGATGACTGTATTCTATGTTATGGTGTGTTTAAATGTCACATGAAAATAGGAAGATGTAGTTTTTAATGAGAAACGTCAATTAATCCAGTGTGAATCTGTGTTTATATTTGAGGGATCTACAATAGATGTGACAGACTGAATCAGAGCTTTTTAACTCAATCTCTACTCAGCTAAGACCGCTTTAGTTTAAATATTATTTTGTCTTTCCACCAAACTATAGAAAGTACTGATAGTGGTATTGATAAGGACTCAGATCAGCACTTTAATGTGCTGTACATAGAATTAAAAGAATAAAAATAAAACAGTTGACAATAACAACCTTTTAAAATCTAAAAACATAAAAAATATACTTTATAAAAAATGCTGTGATTAATCACAAATAATCACAGCGTAGTGATGCGATTAACTTGATTAATTTTTTGATCGAGTAACAGAACTAGTTAATGGTCTACTTTTAAATTATGTGAAATTTGTTCTTAATGTTTAAGGGAACAACATCGAAGCATGTGATTACAAGCTGGAGACAGGCCCTAAAAACCCAAAATATTAAAGGGGACGTATTTTACCCCTTTAAGACACGTTTATATCGGCCTCAGAGGTTCTCAAAACATTTCTGTGAAGTTTGTTGCTGAAAAACACTCCAGCATTGGATTTTTGCATGTCTGTAAACTTCTCTGTTTCAGCCCTGCTCAGAACGAGCTGTTTGTGGCTTGACTCCGCCCCTGACTCCGCCCCTCTCGGGATAGGGATGTGCCTTAATATGGATCAGGAGAGAAAGGCGGAACTTTCTCCCAAGCGGGGAGGGCCAACTGAACCTGGGGGCGGGGCTAACTCCCCACATGACATCATGAGGGGAAAATCTGAGAACGGCGTGATTTAGTAGACATTCTCTGAAAGGAGGAGGCGGGGGGTTCTTTCACTGCCAGGATGGCCGAGGAAGCAAGCAGAAAGCAGCAGATGCTGATCCGTAGCATTTTAGCTAACATGCAAAAAATTCAGATAAAAAAACTGACTCAGTGTGCAGAGGCCTGCATTTTCCACATGCAGCGGCTGTGCTGCGATCCACCAGCAAATCGTACAGCATCGTGAATCGTTCCTGCCTCCAGTCAATCAGAGCAGTCCCACTGTCCGCGCTCCAGTCCGGCATACGGCCACTGAGGAGGGATTTTGGCTTCACCTTTGAACAAGGAGACAGACTAGTCCATATTACATCAGTGGTGTTGGTGCTGAGCACTTTGACCCTGAGTTGACTGTGAGTTAACTTCCTGTCTCATCAGTCCAGCATAGTTAGCATTCTAATTTGACAACGACTCCAGCATGGACTGGGGTCATTTATTAAGGCGGTGCATCACAATCTAGAGGACTTTCAAACCCTTAGACACTCCAGTTCCATAGTTTCAGCACCCTGAACGACTCCAGCGTGGACGTCCCTCACAGGAGCAGATGTTTTCCCTGAAATGAGACAGGAGCTGGTGATTTTCTCCAGTTGTCTGAGAATAAACATTCTCTTTGTGAAGCTTTGTACTGAACTCTCCTGACCAACTGAACTCAGGCCAGCAGATAAACCGTTTACATCTCACTGCACCGTGAAATTCACACCAGCGCCTGTTTCTTTGTGTGTATCTGTGTGTATGTTAGTGTGCCTCAGCAGATAATGCAGACGCATGATCATCACCTGATCTGGCTGCATTGTTCTGAAAGACGGCGGCTCTGCAGTGAAGGAGACCACAATGAATAAATAACTGGTATCCAAGGATACTGAGGGAGGATGGTGAGTAAGATAATTTGCATAAGCTTCTAGTGAAAGTTAGCCTCCAGTAGAACCCACTGTATACACTCCCTCAGTCCATAAATCTGAATAAACGATTACTAACTATTTATGATAACTGTGCAGAGCTCTGCTCTAATACAGTAAATACAGTAAATACAGTTACTCAACCCTGATGAACCAAAGAGCCAAACTGTTGAAAAATACCTTTGCAAGAGACACAATCTAAGGGGTGAAAAGTGGCAAAAACGGCTTGAAGCAGCAATGAAAATAGGTCAAAGGTGGCAAAAATTAGCAGCAAAAATGGTCAAAGAGCAGCAAAAATGGGGGAAAAGTGGAAAATGGGTCAGAAAAGAGAAAAAATGGGTGAGAAGTGACAGAAAAAAGAGTTACAGGTGGCAAAAAAAGGTCCAAGAGTGGCAAAAACCTTTGCAAAAAAAAAAAAAATGAGAGGAACGTGACTTAAATGGGTCAAAAGCAGTCAGGAGTGGCAAAAAGGGCAAAAAGGGCAAAAAAATAGAAAACAAGTGATGTTCAATCACAAAATGTAGCTTGAATGGGCAAAAAATGGTGGAAAAGCATAAAAATTAAATAAAAGTGGTAAAAAAAAAAAAGTTGCAAATATGGGCTAAAAAGAGAAAACAAGTGGTGTTTAATGGCAACATGTAGCTGAAATGAGCAGAAAAAAAGGTGTTAAAGGCCAAAAATGGAATAAATGTGGCTAATAAAAGTTGCAAAAATGGGCGAGCAAAAGAAAACAAGTGGTATTTAATGGCAAAAGGTAGCTGAAATGGATGAAAAGTGGCAAAAAATTGTGAAAAGGGGCAAAAATGGGATAAATGGGATAATTTAGTTTGACAAAGCCTTTTGCATACAAAAGATATTTTTCTCTTATTTTCCGAAATATTAATGCAAATGAGAGTCAGAGTATTTTTTTGAAGTCATCAGCCGTTAGAGTATAACTCAAATGCTTTTGAACAAACTTCATAATGATAAACATTTTATTTAAATAAAAACCTCAAAATGCTGGTCCACATTATTAAGCACAACAGAGTTTTAAAACATTTTATAGGTTGTAAAGAACTGAAAATGGTCATTTGTTGAATCTGCAGCATTAGGAGGTCATATTTACTGAAATCAAAGCTGTTTCAATCAAAAACATCTTAACAGGCCAAGTTCATGTTAACATAGGAGCCCTTCTCTGATATCACCTTCACTATTCTTGCATCCATTGAACTTGTGAGTTTTTGGAGAGTTTCTGCTTGAATTTCTCTGCAGGATGTCAGAATATCCTCCCAGAGCTGCTGTTTTGATGTGAACTGCCTCCCACCCTCATAGATCTTTAGCTTGAGGATGCTCCAAAGGTTCTCAGTAGGGTTAAAGGTCAGGGGAGGATGGGGGCCACACCATGAGTTTTTCTCCTTTTATGCCCATAGCAGCCAATGACACACAGGGATTCTTTGCAGCATGAGATGGTTCATTGTCATGCATGAAGATCATTTTGCTACAGAAGGCACGGTTCTTCTTTTTGTACCATGGAAGAAAGTGGTCAGTCAGAAACTCTAGATACTTTGCCGAGGTCATTTTCACACCTTCAGGGACCCTAAAGGAGCCTACCAGCTCTCTCCCCATGATTCCGCCCCAAAACATGACTCCGCCCCCTCCTTGCTGACATCACAGCCTTGTTAGGACATGGTGGCCATCCACCAACCACCCACTACTCCTCCATCTGGACCATCCAGGGTTGCACGGCACTCATCAGTCAACAAGACTGTTTGAAAATGAGTCTTCATGTATTTCTGGGCCCACTGCAACCGTTTCTGCTTGTGAGCATTGGTTAGGGGTGGGCTGAATAGTAGGTTTATACACGACTGCAAGCCTCTGGAGGATCCTACACCTTGAGGTTGGTGGGACTCCAGAGGCACCAGCAGCTTCAAATACCTGTTTGCTGCTTTGTAATGACATTTTAGCAGCTGCTCTCTTAATCTGATGTATTTGTCTGTCAGAAACCTTCCTCATCATGCCTTTATCTGCACAAACCCGTCTGTGATCTGAATTAGACACTAATCTCTTCACAGTACGATGATCACAATTAATTTTTCGTGAAATATCTCATGTTTTCATTCCTTGTCCAAGGCATTGCACTATTTGACACTTTTCGGCAGCAGAGATCCTTTTTCTTTCCCATATTGCTGAAACCTGTGGCCTGATTAATAATGTGGAACAGTGCATTTTGAGGTTTTTATTTTTTTAAAATAACAGTTATCATTATGAAGTTTGTCAAAAACATTTGAAGTATGTTCTAATGGCTGATGACTTTAAAAATACTCTGACTGTCATTTGCATAAATATTTTGGAAAATAAGAGAAAAATGTCATTTGCTTAATGATGTGGAAAGCGGTGTAAGTCTGGGAACCAAACTGATTAATGTGATTAATTTCTGAGGTCAAAGTTTCCTTTTTTAAGGTTTTCCAGGGGAATAATATTTCAAACTAAATCACAAAGAGCCACACGTCGACTATCACTGCTCTGACATGATAGTCTTGATTCTCCTTTAACAACACATCAGCTGTGAAACTGAGAGTG
Organism: Cheilinus undulatus; assembly: GCF_018320785.1. Taxonomy (NCBI): domain Eukaryota; kingdom Metazoa; phylum Chordata; class Actinopteri; order Labriformes; family Labridae; genus Cheilinus; species Cheilinus undulatus. The sequence continues at coordinate 45,147,250 of NC_054880.1, forward strand.
CTCCACTTTTATTGTTGGTATTGATTTTAAAGCAAAAAGAGGCACGCTCTCTCTGAAAGAGCCGGTGATAGGAGAAAGAGCATGAGAGGTATGGAGGTCTCTCTGAACTGAAATATTAATACATGAACATTATTGCCACCCAGCATAAGGGGGAGCACCCTGGATTATTTATACAGTGTCTATTATTTTTTAGGTCACTTGTCCCGTCCTGCTTGCCATTGCATGGATGGCAAAGACTGCCTGTGGTGTGTGAGCCTGTCCTCAGATGAGTCTTTATGTAGGCATGCTTTATGAATTATGAGGAGAGGTAAAGTGCACCACTGCCATTAAGTGGGAACACAGGGAAGGAGCAGGTTTGGGTGAGAAAATCAAAGATGAGGACATTTATTTTAGGAGGGTTTTAGATGGAAATATCACAGTCAGAGACAAGTGAGGACAGTCAGCTAAAGAACACTGTTAAGCCTGGAGTTTGAGGACTTGTGACTCGAACTTTTCCTAATAAATAATCATAAATATCAAATAACAAGGAGCTAACTCCCCACATGACATCATGAGGTGAAAATCTGAGAATGGCTTGTTTCAGCACACATTTTCTGAAAGGGTGAGAGAGAGAGGGGGGAGGGAATGGATTTTTCTGGTACTTGTGTGGATTGTAGAAAAGCCTGAAAAGTGATTTTTGACAAAAATGTCCCCTTTAAGAAGAAACGGAAGAATTCTTCATGTGATACTTCCTCTGTCTAATGCAGTTAACGCTTGTTTTACACGCAGAAGTCTGTCAAGAGGTTTAAAGATAAGAATCTTGTGCACAGTTGAGAAATTTAGGTGAGCTCAGAAGACAGGCCTACCTTTCCTATAGTCCAGTGGTTCTCAACTGGTGGGTCGGGACCCAAAAGTGGGTCGTGAAGCTGAATCTAGTGGTTCGTGAACTGAGAAAAAATGGTGGTCTAAGATCTGAGGAGTACTGCAGTCCTTAGTGGACATGCTCCCATTCCTGTTAGTTTGCTGTTTTTTCAGAATGATGGGTGCATTTTTAGTTTTTAAGCCTTTAACAATGAGCTCAGTCCCTATCACCTTTACTGAAGCCAGCCACAAGGGGGCGATTGAGATATTTTAGCTACGTATTTCTGGAGCTCTCTTAAGACTATCACTGAGTTCGATGCTAATATGCTGAGTTGTGCACGGCCAAAAAAAGATTGAGCTTTTGTTTTGAATGCATTTTTAGTTTTTCAGGCTTTTCAGGATCAGTAGGACCTGATAAGTTTGAACAGGAACATCCGATATCCACTCAAACTCCCCGGAATCTACCTAAAACTTCTGTTAACAATTCTCAAACATGGCTTTAAAGTTTCCTACAAAAAGTACTCCAAAAATTTCTTCAAATTTTTCATTGAAACTTTATCATAAAGCTTCAATTCTAATACAAACCTTCCCCCAAAAAATCCCATGTAAATTCTGAAAAAAGTGTTTAAAAAATCCCCCAAAATCTAAAAGCAAACTCCCTAAAAGGACCAAATATATTCTCCGTGATTCAACGAATCTGTCCTCCAAATATCGTACCAAATTCCCTGAAGTTTCCATAAAAATCTAGACATTTCAAAGGACAACTCACTCCCCCCCAAGAATCAAATAAAATTCCCCAAAATTCTAATACATTCCCTAAATTTACACAAAGAGTGCCTGAACATTTACACTCAGATTCCTCCAAACAACCCAAAAAAAATTCCTGCAAATATTCAAAAAATTCACTGCAAAAAAACTTCCAAAGAAGCACTCAAAAATATTTTAAAAATCCCCAAAATTTCCCTGAAAATTTCCTATAAAATTCTCTCAGAATTTCAAGTGAATTATTTGAATTTTAATGAACATCCATGATAATTATCTAAAACATTCTAATATTAAAAAATATTTTTATTATGTCGTAGTAAAACTGGAATTTAATGCTCTAATATGTGCATGCAGGGTCATGGGCTCTCATAGATACCTTTTTTAAGTATGCCTTTTTTGTCCCTTTCTTCCAAAAAAAAAAAAAAACAGTATAAAGGAGATATTTCCAAGATTCTGTCCTGATTGATTAGCAAGCTACATAGTACGTGTATTGACCTAACTACAGGTTTACTTCTACAGCTGTAGAGCTGCTTGTCCAGAAGTTGAAGGGACACAGAGAGGCTTTTTCTTACATGAACGACATGAATTGCAGAACTAAGCTGTACAGTAATCTGAGTGCTGTAACTGATGTCCTTTTTCAGTGATGTCTCAGGTAGAGGTGCCCTGGTTCTTGTTTGAATGGAGGGATTGGTTGGAGTGCTAAGGGGAGAGATGGCCCTTTCAGATTTCCCAGCTGAATATACCCCCAGAACCTTGGGAGTCATCTGCAAGTGGACTTCTCTTGAACAAAGTAGGCTACAAATGTAAGTACTTTCTTTATTTAAAGGACTTGGAAAATCTGAAAATGCTCATAATAAATGTATCATAATGTGTCAATACATCATCCTTCCATCTGTCCATCTTCTTCTGCTTATCCGGGGCCAGGTCACAGGGGTATAGCAGGTTAAGCAAGTCCACCCAGATGTCCCTTTCTCCAACGACACTTTCCAACTCCTGCTGGGGGATCCCAAGGTGTTCCCAGACCAGACAGGATATGTAATCCCTCCAGCATATTCTGGGTTTCCCCCGAGGTCTCCTCCCGGACAGCTGTGCCCAGGATACCTCCTGGTTCCCACAGAATGTCTGAGCCCAGTCACCCTCTAGATCAGGGGTTCTCCACCTTTTCAGCCCAGGACCCCAAAAATAAAGGGGGGATAAAGAGGAGAGCTTTAACCTGAAAAATAACCACTCTCACCAAAGAAGCAAGTATACTTTTTTATTCATTTGTGTGGTAGATAGCCTTCTTAAAAATGGGTCAAATCCATTTTGTTAAAAACAAATATAAATGGGTTAAAAATGGCTAGAATAGGTTAATAATGGCAAAAAATGGTGAAAAAGGTGGTAAAATTGGATTTTAAAAGTAGCAGAAATTGGTTAGAAGTGGCTAAAATGTGATTAAATTGGCAAAAAATAAGCAAAAAAGTGGCAAGAAAGGGCATAGATAGTGGTAAGGGGAATTAAAAAGTGGCTGGAATGACTTTAAATTGGTATAAATGGGTGGAAAATTTGGTGAAATGGGATGGAAAATTGATACAGACTGGCAAAAAGGGTAAACTAATGGAAAAATGTGCAGAAACTGGTAGAAACGGGTTAAACTGGCAAACATGAGCATATTAAATAATGAAATGTGGTTGAAATGGGTGTAAAAAGTGGTAAAAATTGGTTAATAGAGGCAAAATGGGTCAACAGTGGCAACAATTGGTGTAACTGGTTTAGAAGTGGCAAAAACAGGCAGAAAAAAAAGTGTTGGAAAGGGTTTGAAATGGGGAAGAATGGGTTTTAAGTTGCAAAAATGTGTTAAAATTGGCAAAATTGATGGGAAAAAGTGGTGAAAATGGGTAAAAAAAAATCTAGCAAAATTGGTGTAAAGTGGCAACAGTGTAATTTTAAAAATATTCTTAGTTTTTTTAGGGCATCTTGCGAGCCCCTCTTAGTGTCTTGCGACCCCCATGGGGGTCTCAACCCCTGAGTGCCACTGCTCTCGAGGAAACTCATTTCCGCTTGTATCTCCGGTCTCATTCTTTCGGTCATTACCCAGAGTTCATGACCATAAGTGAGGGTTAGGAGGTAGATCGACCAGTAAGTTGAGGACTTTGGCTCTCGGCTCAGCTCCCTCTTCACCACAACTGTCCTCCACAACGCCCTGCAGCACTGCTGATGCTGCACCAATCCGCCTATTAATCTCATGCTACCTTTTACCTTCACTCATGAACAAGACCCCAAGATACTTAGACTCCTTCATTTGGGGCAAAGACCCACTCCCCTGAGGAGGGGTAATCCACCGTCAATACATCATGGTTATTTTATTTCAAACAAGCATTAAAAATAAACCTTCTTCCAAGCTGTAGTTCTCTTGCAGACTGAATAAGATTGTCCTTCTGCATTTTCCTAATTTTTTTTCCACATTCATTTTACCCTCTACCTTTACAAGCCTTCCATGGTTGCTGAGAAGCATCCCCACAGCATGATGCTGCCACCTCTGTTCTTCACAGTGGGGATGGTGTGTTGGAGGTGATGTCAGTGTTTGGCGTCTTGTCTGATGGCCAAAAAGCTTTAGTTTGGTCTCATCAGGCCAAAGAACTTTCTCCCTCTTGACCATGGAGTCTCCCACAGTCCTTCTGGTGAACTCTAGTCCAGATTGAATCTGAGTTTTCTTCAACAGTGTCTTTCTCTTTGCCACTCTCCCATAAAGCTCTGACTGGTGAAGAACCCGGCCAACAGTTGTTGTCTGCAGAGTCTCTCCATCTCAGCTGCTGAAGCTTAGAGCTCCTTCAGAGTAGTCATAGGTGTCTTGGTGTCCTCTCTCTAGTCTCCTTCTTGCACGCCCACTCAGTTTGTGAGGACGGTCTGATCTAGGCAGATTTACACATGTGACATATTCCTTCATTTCTTCATGATGGATTTAACTGAACTCTGGGGGATGTTCAGAGACTTGTATCCATCTCCTGACTTGTACTTTTCAATAACCTTTCCTCTGAGTTGCTTGGAGTGTTCTTTTGTCTTCATGGTGTAATGGTAGCCAGGAATACTGATTAACCAGTGACTGGACCTTCCAGTTCCAGGTGTCTTTATACTACAATCACTGCACTCACTTCACTTCATCACTTGGATATTTTTGTTTGACATTTTTTGTTAAAATCTGGTTTTACTTGGACATTAAAGAGGGTTATTTTAGCTATTTTTTTCTTTAAAAGCAGAATTATATTGACCATAAAGTCATAAAAGTGAGAGAACAGTTTAGACCTGCCAACTTCATAAAACGTAATGGAATAAGCTCCATTTTTATCAATAAAACTGTGTTGTGTTAAACTTTGTTGAAGATGCTCATGGTGACTGTGCCAGATTGTTGTGATTCTCTGTGATATAACCCAGTCAAAGGGCGTGTTGTTGCTCTCTTCAAAGGCAGAACATCTGAGGCCCGGACCAGTCACGTTGCACCACAGACGTCCATGCTGAAGCCCACACTCTCCCTCCATGACTCTCAGCAGCTAAATGTTACACTTCTATATTGACGAGTACGTGGGCAGCTGGTGAGCTGGCATCATGCAGACGCACTCTCTGCATCAGAAGTGAGCAAAAATCCGTTTTTCAATCAGAGCTTCTGGAATAAATATTTTCACTGTGGATGGACTTTGGCTCTGAAGCTAACTGTTTCACCTCATGCATTTACATTCACATTCACATCCACCTGCTTCTTCCTCCATCCTCTCCTCCCTCCCCCTCCCTCTCCTCCCCTGTGCCTATTTCTGTCGTCTTATTGGAGTCATTGACAGAAGTGTGGTTGCTCCGCACTCGCCCTCCCCTCCCCTCCTCCCATCTCACCCTCTTGTTACAGTGGCTGTGGTCTTCCTGCCCCAGTAACACCCCCGCCGAGCTCAGGCGGTTAGTACAGTCTGCCTGTGCTCTCTCCTTATAAGGGCAAAACACATTGACAGAAGCAGAGCGAGGGGGGCTGTACCAGCACAGGCGGGCAGGTAGGGGGACAGTGGCTCCGACAGGAGGAGAGAGATGATGTAGAGGAGCACAGACTAGGAAACAGGGAGGAAGATGGTCAGAGAGAGAGGGAGATGTGTTAGAAAGTGAGGGTTCAACTAAATCTTGGGGGCTTTCTAACAGAACAGCAACATTCTTCATCCTAGGAGCACATATTTGTGGCAGTTTATATCTGTCTCATTCTCAAGATATGCAAGTTTTTCCCTGAATCTCATCTCATCAAAACCACAAAGAGACAAATTTAGACAGTAGGCTGACTCTACTGCTGAATGTAGTGTGTATGAGGTTTCCCGCTCATATTTCATGTTTGATCATGAAAGGACAAATCCTCAAAAACCTTCATCAATCTTAATCATGTCTTACAAGCATGAAAGTACCTTGGCTACATGGACCATAAATCTTAAAGTAGTCATTCATGAAATGGGCGGTAACACGTGTGACGTCACGCTCAGGGTTAGTCTCATGTCATGAGCTGTTATTTTAGGTTGTTTGTCGTATAAATGTCCAGATTCAGACAAAGGGGGAGGGGGTTCTTAAACTTTTCAGCCCGCAACCCCAAAAACAAAGGTGCCGGAGACCGGGGACCCCCACTGTGCTTGAACGTGGTTGAACACAGCCGTGATCATAATCATTGGCAGACAAGGCCGTCCTTAAGGGGGGATAAATAGAGAGCTTCCTTTGGCCCAGCCAAACTGAGGGACAGAGACCTGGATGCAGTCGAGGACCTCCACTTCACACCAGAAGTCGGACGAGCGCCGCCATATCTCGTCTTCTAATACCAGAAGTCACTTGAACTGAACGTATTCTTCGTCGTTTTCTTGGTGCATCGCCACCATATTAATATAGGCAGGTCCGCCACCTAAGGAAATACAAGTAGGTGAAAATACGTGAACTTTCAGACTAACAAGCACAGCGTTTACATAACATTGATTTTAATGAATCGATTTATGATCCAAATTCACTGACCACTGAGCACAGACATAATATGAGATGGGAGATTGGCTGGCTGGCTAGCCGGACGCCAATGTCGCTGCCATGTTGCCTGAGGCAAGTCCCTGGTGGAAATGACTCAATATAGAGTAAATGTAGTAAAATCTTTTATATTTCATGGTACATCAGCTTGTAAGTCTTAACGTAATGACAAGGTGCTTGTGGAGGAAGACTGATCCTCATGTCAGCTTGAAGGACTGATGGACCGTGTTGTGAGGCGGGCATGACATGACGTATTACAGAAGCCGTCATTCTTAGCGGCACTACGATGGTGCAGGTCCTTACAAAAAACCAAAGTATTGACAGGGTAATTATGGTGACATGAGTGAAAATCAGTGGTAGCTTCAGCAGGCTTCTTTCAAGTTAGCTGTTAGCCGTTAAGCTATCGCTATGATGTCTCGCGCTCTGGTTCACCATGTCTTCAACAACTTTACAAACGACTCCTGTAGAAGTCTGTACCTCTTTAATGTTTTGGAAGCCAAAATAAGTTCACATATTCACTACGAAAGCAGCAGAAGCTGCCTGCAGCCAGCCGGCGGTGCCTGCCGCCAACTAGCAGTCAGGGGGTGAAATTTCGACACAACTACCGCACAAACAAAGTAAATTATTAAATGAAATGCTGGGATACATCAGTGTATCGATATTTTCTAACACCCCTAGTATTAACTCACCCCAATTTAAACGCATCATTCACATTTACACGCCACCAGTGAAGCAGTGGGAGCAAACAGGGGTTAAGTGTCTTATCCAAGGACTCCTCACACCCATTCACACACTGATAGCGAAGGTTGCTATGGAGAATCGGCCATCAGTATCTACTAGTGGTGTACTGGCAATGTTCTGGTGTTACGATACGTATTGCGATACAGGGATCCAAGGACTCCTGTGTTTTTGGCAGCTGGGGATCGAACCTGCGACCCTCCCTACAGCCTGGTATACACCGTGTGACAGACAGATGATGACCAATCATGGAGATATCTTTTACTTTAAAATGGTAGACCGATGTCGCACTGTGGGACAGGTCGACAGACGGCCAAAGATAGCATGTGATAAAATCCTGTGTCCGAAATTTAGGAGGACCATCTCACAATGTGAGGGCTGCTACAACCTCCTTGACTAACCCACCAATAGAAATGCAGCAAAAAAAAAAACAACATAAAGATAAATAGAAGCTGGCACTAACAACCAAACAAGCTAGCATTGGAAAGGAGACGACACCAAAACACAGAAGTTTGTGGGGTAACAGCAAAGAGGAAAATCTTGATCTCAGATGATTTTCCAAGCATTTAAATACTACAATTACAGCAGCTTTGTTGTTGCTTTGCTTCATTATTGTCCACAGCACTGACAGCATAGATGGATGATGCACACTCATGACATTTTTCTCTTGCATATTGGTGAACATCTGACCTGTGATTCAGGGTCAATTTGCCCTAATTCCAGATGTCTAGTCCACCATTGTTAAAGCCTGAGGAGAAACTTGATGTATTCACACTTACAACCTAACCTCAATTCCACTGATGTACAGCTACGGCAGCAAGTCAGCTGGAAATCAGATCAGTCATTCATGATATCTGGTGTGGATACCTGAAGAGAGCAGGTATGGGCCTGGCACCTGGAGCAGACCTGGAGGAGGGGCATCAGGAGGCCAGAGCAGTGCAGGACCAAGGATGGTGAAGTGCCAACCCAGCACCAGTGTTAATTTCGTCGACTAAAACCATGACTAAAAATGTTCATCGTCAGCCTTTTTTCAGTGACAAAAACTAGACTAACCAAAATAGATCTGTGATGACTAAAACTGACAAAAACTAAGTTTAGTTTTGTCAAAATGACTAAAACTAGACTAAAATGTAATGTAGCTTTCATTCAAAATCTGTGATATTTCTCCACTGTGGATAAATCTGTCGAAAAACAATGCAGGTGTATCTATTCTGCCTCTCAGCTGTAGAAAGCAGGGACCCCTGGTTTGGCAGAGTGCAGAGAACACACTACTATGATTTGGTACCAGATTTATAGACCAAGGATGGTGAAGTGCCAACCCAGCACCAGTGTTAATTTCGTCGACTAAAACTAGACTAAAATGTTTTGAATTTTCATCAACTAAAACTAGACTAAAACTAAAAAGTATAGAAATGACTAATGTGACTAAAACTAAAATGCATCCAATTTAAAGACTAAAACTAAAACTGAAATTAAAAACAGCTGCCAAAATTAACACTGCCCAGCACATGCTGCCATACCTGACCTGAAAGACATAAGGGATATATATATATATATATATTTTTTTTTTTTTTTTTTTTTTAAAGATTTATTTTTGGACTTTTTTGTGCCTTTATTAGGGAGAGGACAGTGGATAGAGTCAGAAACAGGGAAGAGACATGCAGGAAATAGTGCCACAGGCCATATTCGAACCCGGGTCGCCTGCGCACATGGTGCGCGCCTTAACCACTCGACTACTGGTGTGCCCCTGACTTATATATTTTAACTTGAGGCATTTACAAAAAATAGTTTCCCTGTTTAGAACTTTCGCGAAGTCAGTTGAGACAAATATATTGAGTATTTTCGACTTGCTTGTTTTTCCAACGTGGGGAAAAGTCAGAGTACAGAGAGAGCCTATGCATACACAAGGAGAACATGCTAACTCTGACAATAGCAGCTTTGAGTGCATCAACACAGAAATATGGCCGCCGTGGGAGTCTGGTCAGATATATCCTTGACCTTACACTGTTACATAAAACGATTGTTTACATGAGGCTTTGGTTTCAGCGTTTCAGCGGTCAGGGATGCATGCTTTGAGCATCAGTGTCTGCAGATATGAGACATCAGTACATCAGCTAATGATGTAGCATGCATCCGTATCAGTGATGTTTATCTGCTGTGTTACAGCAGTTTAGGTTGGTTCAGAGGAGAGGCTTGTCACCGGGCAGGAGAAGTCACCTGTGGAACAAACTGATTTGTTTTATGTTGGAACGTGAGAGAAAATGTCACCAGGTAGGAGTCTCACGCCGTCTCTGGAGAGGATCAGTGACATGGAGTGGTAAAATAACGTTTTAAGAAGAGGGACTCGTAACCTAAATACATTGATTTTATAGCTTCACAAACAAGTAGAACAAAAACATCAGCATTAGAATCAGACATTTGAGGAGTTATTTCAAACACTAGTGTCTATACGGGCCCTGATTTCATAATCAGTGTACCTCTACCTGTGATTTAACAGAACCAAGCCTGGCCGCCTTAAAGGAGCCAGATTAGATGGGTTGGGCATCCAATCAGGATGCCTGGTTGCCTTCCTGTGGAGGTCTTCCAGGCACGTCCAACTGGGAGGAGACCCCGGGGCAGAGCAAGAACTCCCTGAAAGATTACATCCCATCTGGTCTGGGAACACCTCAGAATCCCCCAGGAGGAACTGGAAAATGTTGCTGGGGAAAGGGGTGGGAGAAGATGGATGGATGGATGGAAGGCAGACCTTTAAGATGGTATTTTAATCCTCAAAGATTTTGTCAGGAAGACATCATTCTTCACCAAAACAAAGACATAAGCTTCATAAATCTATTTGCATCTATATGCAGAGGTTTGCTCCCGATCAGTATCTGTGACTTTGACATTTATCAGCATCGTCTTTCTTTTTTATTTAATCATTGCTGTGACCACATGGCCTCACAGTTCTCATATCAGCATTTAGCACATTTAAATGGACTATGATCACATCATGTCAAATCTAATCCAAGCCAGGCGCTGCTTCAGTCACCATCAATGGAGTATTGATCAGTTATACAAACAGCATAAAACTGTCTATAAAAATCAAAACAGTACAGAATTGACGTCAATACCCAGTTTGTAAAGCTGAATATTGACTTCAAACATGATAAGGGTACTGTCAGGAATTACAGCTGAACAAATACAGACAGGAAACAAGAAGATATAAAAGAATGTGAAAGAATTCAAAAAGCTCAAAATGATAGTGAAAGGAAGCTGGTTGTTAGGGTGAGGTATTCGTGGATAAGCTGGCTGGCAGGCTTTGTAGGTGGCAAGAGAAAACAGGTGTAAGTCGTGGTGGCAGGTAAACATAAGTTATTAAAGCAGGTAAAAAAACACACTTGAACTGAACTCACAGCACACAAACAAACTGAAAACAGCACAATTCCACTTCTCTCAGCAGGGCTCTTGTTGAAGAGATGATGAGTGCTCGACTGGAGGCAGGTGTGATTGAAAATCAGGAGCAGGTGTGCAGAGAGTCAAAGAGAGAGAGGATGAGGGAGGTGGAAACAAAACCAACAGAGCAAACTCCTCTATCCACAAAGATCTAAGATGGATAGATGCATAGATGGATGATGGATGGATGGATCAGTGGATTGATGGATGGATGGATGTTTGGATGGTGGATGGATTGGTGGATAGATGATGGATGCATGGATAGATAGATGGATGGATGGATGGATGGATGGATGGATGGTGGATGGATGCATGGATGGATGGATGGAAGGATGGATGGATGGTGGATGGATGGATGGATGGATGGATGGATGGATGGAAGGATGGATGGATGGTGGATGGATGGATGGATGGTGGATGGATGGATGGATGGATGGATGGATGGATGGATGGTGGATGGATGCATGGTTGGATGGATGGAAGGATGGATGGATGGTGGATGGATGGATGGATGGATGGATGGATGGATGGATGGTGGATGGATGGATGGATGGATGGATGGATGGATGGAAGGATGGATGGATGGTGGATGGATGGATGGATGGTGGATGGATGGACGGATGGATGGATGGATGGATGGATGGATAAGTGGATGGATGGATGGATGGATAAGTGGATGGATGGATGGATGGATGGATGGTGGATGGATGGATGGTGGATGGATGGATGGATGGATAAGTGGATGGATGGATGGATGGATGGATGGATGGATGGATGGTGGATGGATGGATGGATGGATGGATGGATGGATGGATGGTGGATGGATGGATGGATGGATGGTGGATGGATGGATGGATGGATGGTGGATGGATGGTGGATGGATGGATGATGCATGGATGGATGGATGGATGGTGGATGGATGGATGGATGGATGGATGGATGGATGGTGGATGGATGGATGGTGGATGGATGGATGGATGGATGGTGGATGGATGGATGGATGGTGGATGGATGGATGGATGGATGGATGGATGGTGGATGGATGGATGATGCATGGATGGATGGATGGATGGTGGATGGATGCATGGATGGTGGATGGATGGTGGATGGATGGATGGATGGATGGTGGATGGAATCCCAGTTTCTTGTTAACATGACTGAAAACAGATCTTTTTATCCATACAGTGATCCTGTTTTATCTGCCTGTTGTTGTGTGCCAGTGTGTTTGTGAGTGTGCTGGTTCTGTGTGTTCAGCTGGAGCCGTTCTCGGCGTCACACCTCCTGTGTGGCAGCCGTCCTGATGGTCTGCTGTGAGGACCAGCCAGGTGCTAATTGGGCCTGTAGTTATTGAATGGAGGCGGCTGAAATGAATGAAGGTTAATGTGTGGAAAGCGAGGGGCCTCGTGAAGAGTGTGTACGGTACATCAGCGTTAGACTGCATGAACACACTCCTCTCGTCCCCTAGCTGGTGCCTGCCCCAGTTAAGTTCAACAGACCCCTCATTTTGTGGCAGATGGAGGGATGACATCCCTTTGGGAACGATGCAGTAGAAGGATGTAAATCCGTTTAGTCACAGGTCCCAAAGTGGAGTAAAAGACAGACACAGAGAGGAAGAGAGGGAAGTTAAACCCTTATAACTCTCAGCTTCTAAGTGTGTCAGCATCTCTGAACTGAAGCAGGGAGGAGGTTTTGTAGGATTTGTGTGTTTGCTTCTGCATCTTATCAGTATGAAACATCTGCTCTGGTTAATCTTCACCAACCTGTAGGCAATGCTTACTGTGAGTAATCCCCCCACTGGGACAAAACTCAAACCCACCCAGAAGCCCACGCAACTGAATAGTTCTGAGAAGAAAATAGATCAGATGAATAAATGTGATCTTGATTCAGAGATTGGAGATAAGCCTCTTTGTCTCCATCTCCCTTATCAGAATACAAAACAGGAAAGCATCTCCTCCTATCGCTCCATCACGTCTGCTGATTGACGCTCCCTTTGAAGAAATTAGGGAATGAAACAGTGAAGAGGGAGCGATGAGTCTCGATAGCTCTCCCTGGTGTGTTGGTTATGTAAAGAGGCAGTGATATAACCCGAGAGGAGCGGTGCAGTTTATAGGACGTGAAAACTGAAGTACATGAATAACAGGGTCACGGATTGAACACTGAGGGAGATTTACAGTCAGTGACCGTAAACCTGATCTTTAACGTAAAAGACATTACTCTTAGACTCAGGCTCAGGGCAACTTCTAACTTTTACCCCTACCCCTTGATTTTAAGTGCCCCTTTCTTCCCCCCACAACGTGGGATGACCCTTCCTGTTCCTGATACCTCATCAGTTGTCATTAACAAAACTAACATAAAGAATGTTGGACATTTCCATTACAAACTCTACAAACGGTTGTTTTTTTTTTTAAATGCTTGTTTGGGGGTGACCGTCCCTCTTCAAGTTGAGCCACACATTCTCTTTTAGATTGATGTCTGGGTGTGACTCGACCACTCCGGCATATTCCCAGTCTGTAGTTCTCTTGCAGACTGAATAAGATTGTCTTCCAGGGTTCTCCGATATTTGCCGCATTCATTTTACCCTCATTTTACCTTTGCAAGCCTTCCAAGGCTGCTGAGAAGCTTCACAGTGGGGATGGTGTGTTTGTGGTAAGGCTGTTGGAACGAAGTTGAATATAATTTGAATATTTAAAAATTCATTACAGTTCGAAAGCTGAAGTTACTATTCAAGTGTGTTTTTAAAAATATTTTTGATTTTTATTATTAGGGATGCATTGATCCCGATCCTGGTATCGGATATGGGCCCGATCCAGCCCCTCAAAGCTGGATCGGTGGTGCAACCAGCTCTATGCCCTTTTTACCGGCGCTCTAGTAAGACGTCACATGCGTGCGCCTGTCAAGGAAAGAGCGATGATAGCATGGCAGCGGCTAACAGCGGAGGCTCTGCGGTGTGGAGGCATTTCACTCTCATTACACCGACAACAACGGCAACATGTAATATATGCAAAGCGAATGTTTCGAGAGGGGGCAGTCACTCTGCAAGATTCCACACAACGAACTTAATTAAGCAACTAAAGAAGCACCACGCCATATGACGAATACGAACAAATGAAAAAGACCAACGAAACGAAGCAGTTAACTTTGTCGGCTACTCTGCAAAGACGAGAGAAGCTTTCCGCTGACAGTATGAAAACACAAAAAAATGACAGAGAAAGTGCTGAAATTTATAGCTTTAGACAGACAGCCCCTGCAAGTGGTTGAAAATGAGGGGTTTTGTCGCCTTGTTGAACACTTAGAACTGGTATCGGATCGAGATCGGTATCAGTATCGGTGATACCCAAAGTCCAGGTATCGGAATCGTTACCCAGACCAGAAAAGTTGGACCCTTGCATCCCTGTTTCTAATCGTTCTCGAGTCTCTCCCCTCTCTGCTTGGCCTCTACTTCACCCCTATGTAGGTGTAGAAACAAATGTTTTGTCACATGACATGAAGAACAATAAAGTTTTCACACTCAAAACACAGAGTGTTTGGGGATGTTTATTGCCAGGGTGGTGCACACGCTGGTGGTGATTTGGCGAGTAAGGCTTTGCTACATCATGAGATGCTGATGTACAAGAGTAAAACCGCGATGCTCACCGACAGTAACCCGCTGTCAGGGTGGAAAACATTCCGGTCCAGGTATCCTGGGCACCTCCTCAGGGCGGAGAGGGTTTTCCCAGCTGCTGGGGCAGTAGTGAACATAAACGCTCTGCTCTTGATTCGTGAATCGCCTCGTGTTTTGAGTTAAAAACATGTCGGGACAAGATAGGACCAACATTTTTTAAATGTTGTGTTCATTATAAACATGATGTCATACCACTGTAAGCGACGCAATTTAATTTATTTTTGTTTTGATATTTAATTTCTAACCTGTTTGTTTGTTTAAAAGTTGACCATCAGTTCCAAAATGCCTGCTAAGGGCCTCTAAATGGTACAGGTGGCTGTGTTTGCACTAAAAAGTACATAAAAACTAACATTAACTACCTTTGCTTTTAGCTCATTATTTTTTCTTTGCAATCAGTAATATACTAGAAAAGCACTCAGAGAGCGCAGACCTATGCCATTAGTCCTATCTCCCAATAATGAAGAATTGTTTTAAAAACTCCTGAATCCATCCCAATGTGTCCCCCACCACGGCATTCGCCGATTATTCCTTCCCCAGTGGGGTGGAGACACGGTGAGGCAAAGCATTGATTTCGCTATGTGTGGACTGTCATGGTGGAAGAATTGCCTGCTGGTGCCAACAGATGCACTCACAGTCTCACCCATGGTCTCCCATGGCAGAGGGTAAATATTCCTCTATTCCTCCCAGCATTGTGAGTATTCTCGCTACAATTCGCTGTCTTTCTCTCTGTTACTCCAAAACTTTGAATAGAAACACACCCAAAAATGCTGCTGGGATTGAAGTTGCTCATGTCCGCCATCTCCTGGTGTAAAGTAGTAACAGCGCAGACCTCTGCCATTAGCCCTATCTCCCAATAGTGAAGAATCGTTTAAAAAAATTCCTGGATCCAGACAGTGGTCCGGATCACTCCCAAAATCGAATCAGTTCTTCCTTATGCCATTTCTGACATTTCCTGAAAATTTCACCAAAATCTGTCCATGACTTTTTGAGTTATGTTGCTAACAAACAAACTAACAAACTAACAAACTAACCAACAAACCCACCCGATCACATGACCTCCTTGGCGGAGGTAAATATTAGAGGGTCCTCTAGCGCAGGGGTTCTCAACCTTTTCAGCCCGTGACCCCCAAAATAAAGGTGCCAGAGACCAGGGACCCCCACTGTACCTGACGGTGTTTGAACACAGCCATGCACAATTTGGAATAGTCATGTGCAGACAAGGCCGTCCATAAGGGGAACCAATGGGAGTGCTTTCTGGGACCCAGCCAAACTGGGGAACCATGGAGGTCAACAAAATCCTGGTCTATCGTGAAGTTAAGCTGTGATATCCATATTTCCTCCGCCAAGGAGGTTATGTGATCGGGTGGGTTTGTTTGTTTGTTAGCAACATAAATGGGGATAAATAGAAGAGCTTTCTGGCTCCACTCCTATCAAAGACGTACTTTTACCTTTTTTTAATCATTTGTGTAGTTAAAAACCTTTAAAATGTTTATCGTTTTTGTTGAAAGAAAGGATTAAATGGTTTTAAAATTGCTAAAATTGGTTAAAAATGGCAAAAAAAAAAAAAAAAAAAGAAAAATGGAAAAAGTAGTGAAGTTGGATTTTAAAAGTAGCAGTAATGGATTAGAAGTGGCAAAAAATGAGATAAAAATGGCAAAAAAGATAAAAATGGGTTAAAGTGGCAAAAATGAGATAAAAATGGCAAAAAAGACAAAAATGGGTTAAAGTGGCAAAATGGGCATAAATAGTGGGTAGAGGAGTTAAAATGTGGCTGAAATAGCTTTAAATTGGCAAAAATGGGTGGAAATTTGGTGAAATGGGATTAAAAATTGATTTAAACTGGCAAAAAATGGTTAACTGGGGGAAAAAATAGGCAGATATTGGTAGAAATTGGTTTAACTAGCAAAACTAGACATATCAAACAGTGAAATGGGATTAAAATGGGAAAAAATGGGCATAAAAACCTTAAATGGCAAAAACAGGCAGAAAAAAAGTGGTGGAAAGTTTTAAACTGACAAAAACAGGTGTTAAACGGCAAAAGTTTGTTTAAATTGGTGGGAAAAAAGGGGGACAAAATTGGTGTAAAGTAAAAACAGTGTAATTTACAAAAATGACCCCCTCTAAGTGTCTCGAGACCCCAAAGGGGGTCCTGACCCCAAGGTTGAGAACCACTGCTCTAGTGGACAAATGTGTAACTACATGGTGATTAAAGCAACTGGATGTTTTACATACATGTTGATAAAAAATGTACATAAATATTCAAATATAATTCGAAATCTGTACAAAATAATAAATGGAATTCAAATTGGACTGTAGATAAATACTGACAGCCATAGACTGTAGATAAATACTGACAACCCTAGACTGTAGATAAATACTGACAACCCTAGACTGTAGATAAATACTGACAGCCCTAGACTGTAGATAAATACTGACAACCCTAGACTGTAGATAAATACTGACAGCCCTAGACTGTAGATAAATACTGACAACCCTAGACTGTAGATAAATACTGACAGCCCTAGATTGTAGATAAATACTGACAGCCCTAGACTGTAGATAAATACTGACAGCCCTAGATTGTAGATAAATACTGACAGCCCTAGACTGTAGATAAATACTGACAACCCTAGATTGTAGATAAATACTGACAGCCCTAGACTGTAGATAAATACTGACAGCCCTAGACTGTAGATAAATACTGACAGCCCTAGACTGTAGATAAATACTGACAGCCCTAGACTGTAGATAAATATTGACAGCCCTAGACTGTAGATAAATACTGACAGCCCTAGACTGTAGATAAATATTCACAGCCCTAGACTGTAGATAAATACTGACAGCCCTAGACTGTAGATAAATATTCACAGCCCTAGACTGTAGATAAATACTGACAGCCCTAGACTGTAGATAAATACTGACAGCCCTAGATTGTAGATAAATACTGACAGCCCTAGATTGTAGATAAATACTGACAGCCCTAGACTGTAGATAAATACTGACAGCCCTAGACTGTAGATAAATATTGACAGCCCTAGACTGTAGATAAATACTGACAGCCCTAGACTGTAGATAAATATTCACAGCCCTAGACTGTAGATAAATATTCACAGCCCTAGATTGTAGATAAATACTGACAGCCCTAGACTGTAGATAAATACTGACAGCCCTAGACTGTAGATAAATACTGACAACCCTAGACTGTAGATAAATACTGACAGCCCTAGACTGTAGATAAATATTGACAGCCCTAGATTGTAGATAAATACTGACAGCCCTAGACTGTAGATAAATACTGACAGCCCTAGATTGTAGATAAATACTGACAGCCCTAGACTGTAGATAAATACTGACAGCCCTAGACTGTAGATAAATACTGACAGCCCTAGACTGTAGATAAATACTGACAGCCCTAGACTGTAGATAAATACTGACAGCCCTAGACTGTAGATAAATACTGACAGCCCTAGACTGTAGATAAATACTGACAGCCCTAGACTGTAGATAAATACTGACAGCCCTAGACTGTAGATAAATACTGACAGCCCTAGATTGTAGATAAATACTGACAGCCCTAGACTGTAGATAAATACTGACAGCCCTAGACTGTAGATAAATATTGACAGCCCTAGACTGTAGATAAATACTGACAGCCCTAGACTGTAGATAAATATTCACAGCCCTAGACTGTAGATAAATATTCACAGCCCTAGATTGTAGATAAATACTGACAGCCCTAGACTGTAGATAAATATTCACAGCCCTAGACTGTAGATAAATATTCACAGCCCTAGACTGTAGATAAATACTGACAGCCCTAGACTGTAGATAAATATTGACATCCCTAGATTGTAGATAAATACTGACAGCCCTAGACTGACGATAAATACTGACAGCCCTAGACTGTAGATAAATACTGACAGCCCTAGACTGTAGATAAATATTGACAGCCCTAGACTGTAGATAAATATTGACAGCCCTAGATTGTAGATAAATACTGACAGCCCTAGACTGTAGATAAATTTTGACAGCCCTAGATTGTAGATAAATACTGACAGCCCTAGACTGTAGATAAATACTGACAGCCCTAGACTGTAGATAAATACTGACAGCCCTAGACTGCAGATAAATACTGACAGCCCTAGATTGTAGATAAATACTGACAGCCCTAGACTGTAGATAAATATTGACAGCCCTAGACTGTAGATAAATATTGACAGCCCTAGATTGTAGATAAATACTGACAGCCCTAGACTGTAGATAAATATTGACAGCCCTAGATTGTAGATAAATACTGACAGCCCTAGACTGTAGATAAATATTGACAGCCCTAGATTGTAGATAAATACTGACAGCCCTAGACTGTAGATAAATATTCACTGCCCTAGACTGTAGATAAATACTGACAGCCCTAGATTGTGGTGATGTCAGTGTTTGGCGTCTTGTCTGATGGCCAAAAAGCTTTAGTTTGGTCTCATCAGACCAAAGACCTTTCTTCCTCTTGCCCATGGAGTCTCCCACAGTCCTTCTGGTGAACTCTAGTCCAGATTGAATCTGAGTTTTCCTCAACAGTGTCTTTCTCTTTGCCACTCTCCCATAAAGCTCTGACTGGTGAACAGTTGTTGTCTGCAGAGTCTCTCCATCTCAGCTGCTGAAGCTTGGAGCTCCTTCAGAGTAGTCATAGGTGTCTTGGTGTCCTCTCTCACTAGTCTCCTTCTTGCACGCCCACTCAGTTTGTGAGGACGGTCTGATCTAGGCAGATTTACACAGGACATGTTCCTTCATTTCTTCATGATGATTTAACTCAACTCTGGGGAGTGTTCTTTTGTCTGCATGGTGTAATGGTAGCCAGGAATACTGATCAACCAGTGTTTAGACCCTCCAGACACAGGTGTCTTTGTACTACAGTCTCTGCCTCTGTTGAATTGGGTCAGCCTCTTTAAAGAGGGTGGATATTTCTACTTGGTGCTGTAGCACTGATAGACATTTGTCTCAGAGTAGTGAGTTAATGGTGGCAGCTGAAAAAGTCTGGACTGTGTTGGTCACACTGCAGAGCTCCATGTCAACATTATCCTTATATTTGTGAAGTTAAAATCAGCCTAGTTACATTATTATCATAGCCACAACAGGAAAATGAAGTACTGATGAGCAGCACAATGGGAAACATAGTGGGTCAGCAGCAGGCCAGTGTGCAATATAAATGTTTTTATGGTAATTATCATTAGCAAGTGTTTGAGTATTGAAACCACAGAAAATCTGACTATCTCTTGACCCTGCATTATTCCTACCTCTGATGCCACCGCAGGAACGCATCACTTCATCCTCTCTTTAGGCCAGGGCTGTCAAACTAAATCACAGCAGGGGCCCAATTCTGAATTTAGGTCCAACCTTAGGGCCCCTGCTGTGTTCACATTTACCATAAACTGTCCACCTCATTTTCACCAGCAATGAATTATGGGGGGAAAAACCTGATAAACTGATGATTAATGATTTTGAGATTGAAAAGGGTCAAATGATAAGTTTAAAGGCTCAGAATCTGAGATAAAAATTCAAACTTGTTAGCTCAAAATGTTTAAAACATGGCATTTAAAGTCAAAATAATGTTTTTATAAGGCAAAAATATGAGACAGAAAGTTGAAATCATGATTCCTGAATGTCAAAATATTAGATAAATTCAAAATCAGCAGTCTAAAACATCAAAGAGTGAGAAAAACATTAAATTGTGAATTTTAAAGGTCCAAATATTACTTAAAATTTAAAATTGAGGATATAAAAGCTCAAATAATGAGATAAAAGTCAAAGTAAGGAGTTAAAAAGGTCAAAACATGAGAAAAAAAATCATAATCATGAATTTAAAAGGTCAAAATAGTACTTAAAAATTTAAAATTGAGGAAACAAAGTCAAAACTGTGAATTGAAAAGGAGAAATGTGTTGTCCCACATTCCTGACTTTTATCTAATAATTTAACTTTTAACTTTTTTTATTTTTTAAAAATTAAAAAGGATATTTTAGATCACAGGTGTCAAACTCTAGGCCCGGGGGCCAAATTTCGTCCTGTGGAACGGTTAAATCCGGCTTACGAGATGATCTGATATTCCTGTTCTAACTGTCCCATCAGTCTGAGGTCTGCAGATTTACTCAGGTATAAAAATGTGAACTTATCCTGATGATTTAAGATATCCTTGTTAAGTCACAACATCTGAAAAGTAAGGAGTAAAAATATTTAGAAAAGAAAATAAATTAATTTGTGTTTTAATTTCATATTTTTGATTTAACATCTCACAATCAGGACCCAAACTTAAGATTTTGACTTTTAATGTCATACTTTGAGCATTTCTACTCATAACTTTGACTTCTCATATCATATTTAGAGCTTTAAGATTCATAATTCTAATTTTTAAGTGATATTTTGACCTTTTTAACCAATTATTTTGTATTTTACCTCATGTTTTCAACTCCAAACTTTGACTTCATAATCCCATAGTTTGACCTTTTAGACTGACTGTTTAAAATTTTGAATCATATTTTGACTTTTAATTTCATGATTACAAATTTAATTTCATATTTTGACCTTTTAAACTCATGATTTTGACTTTCTATTATACTATTTTTTAATTTCAGTTTCATGTTGGACCTTTTTGAACTAATACATTGACTTTTCTCAGATTTTGAGCCTTTAAAATGATCTTTTTAACTTTTTAAATGTCAAAATCATTTATCATCAGTGCTAAGTTTTTCTTCATATTTTATTACCGGTGAAACAAGATTGACAGTTTCTGGTTTAAAAGGTGACCCTAGGCCCTCAGGTTAGTCCTGAATCCAGAATCCGGCCCCTGCTGTGACTGAGTTTGACACCCCTCTTTTAGATCGTCATGGTTACGTTTACATTTTTAAACTAGAGGAAGTCTGCAGACCTCAAACCAGTGGCCCAGTTATAATAAAAATATGATATGATCTGGTGGGCCAGGTGTAGCTGGCCGGATTTGGCCCCCGGGCCTTGAGTTTGACACCCCTGCTTTAGGCCTTTTTGACATTTATCATGAAGGTGAGGGCAAAATACGCTGAACCGTCAGCTTCAGGAAAGTCCCAGCCCCTCCCAGGAGCTTTAAGATTAACCTATTTCTTTTATTCTGCTTGTTTCAGCCTTTTAATAGTGGGGAGAATGCAGAAAAACCTGATGGTCCGGTCTGTGAGCACCCCTGTCATTATAAATATGATTTTACATGTAAAACTTTCAGATAAAACATTGAGGATTTATGCTTAAAAGAGAAGTAACTCATCCATCCATTAAGAGTACAGTGAACTGGTTAACACATTATTTTTGCATGTCTGTGCGGCTGCTTCAATGCCAGGAGGGAAAGCTGCAGGGTGGGGGTAGGGTGTCCCAGAAATTGGCAATTGCCTTTCCGCCCTGCCCCCACGTCGGGCACCCACATGGACAGTGGCAGACGAGAGGAGGAAGAGGAGGAGGAAGGAAAGCCAAATAAAGAGAGTGGAGGGATGCCAGCACGTCTTTCCCCGTGGCACACAGATGATCCTCGTGGCCTGCAGGCTGCGGCCTCTTTGTGAAAGTCTATTTAAACGCTATCAGCTGAAAACAGAGCCTGGATTACACAAGCCTGAGCTGTGAGCGTGCACATAGAGAAACAGCTCCATCTCCACCTCACTGGTCTATACATCCACATGAGTCTAGACTGGAGTTTTCCCAGTAACCCTCTGTTTTCCCCAGAGGCCGAGCTGATTAACAGTAATAGGGAACAACAATGCATGATAATGTGAATTATAATGGACCAATGGAGGCCGCCTTTGGCCCCTGTGCTCCATATGTGGCGATGGCACAGTAATAATGTACATGGGCCCTGCAGGGACAGGCCAGACAAAGACAAAAGCACGCCAGACTGTAGGTTAAAGTAAAAGGAACGGACACGAGAGGCCCGGGGGGGGGTGCATATAGGTCCTGAGTACGCATAAAGATGAGGGAGTTCATTTACTTTGAACTGTAAATACGCTCATGATTGCCAGTGTACACACATCAGTACAATGAGGTCATCCTGGCGCTCGGTTTTTACATCATTCTGCTGAAAAAATTAATGGCACTCGACCTAAAACTACAATATTTGCTGAAAGCTCATATTTTAGAGAGAATGTGGCCTCGCTTAATAGCAGCCATGCATGGACAGGGTTGTCTCTCCACCCTCATCTCCTTTCAGTGGCCAGCTGTTGTTCAGCCTTCCCTGTCTCCTCCTCCATCTTTACTCCTACAGAGCTGGGAGCATTTCAACATTAGAAATGTAAAACTCAGTGAAATGTGCAGAAGGACGGAGCACAGACTCTGAGGTCTTTTGGACTGCAAAGTCAGGAGGGGTAAGGAGGTCAGGCTCTGGAGGAAATCCCTCCATGAGGCCAAACTGGTCTCCACTCACCCCGTCCATCACTCAGCTAGGACTGTGTGTGCAGTCTTGTTCTAAGGAGCTGTTAGAGACTGAGCTGAGCAAATCGATATTGATGAGGCTCATCCTCTGATATTTCTCTCACTCCTTCAACATCTATTTCCTTCCTCCTTTATTTCTGTGCCGTGCTCGACTCTCAGTGTTTCTATCATTCTCTCAGGGATGGATAGCTGCTGTCAGGGTTCAGGGCATCTGCTGAAAGCAGTGTGGATAAAGGACTATTAATGATCCTGCCTTGATTGTTGCTGTTTTTGGGTGCAATGATGTGGATCAGTGGTTCTTATCCTTGGGGTCTGGACCCCCTTTAGGGTCACGAGATACTAAGAGGGGGTCTCCAGATTCCCTAAAAAAACAGGAATATTTTTTAATTTCACTGTTTCCCACAAATTTTAACATATTGTTGTCATTTTAAACTCTTTCCACCACTTTTTTCTGCCTGTTTTTTTGCCACTTCTAAATCAATTCTTGCCACAAAAGCCAAATGTTGCTTCTGTTGACCCATTATTGCCACTATTAACCCAATTTCACCACTTTTTATTATTTACAATTTTTCCCATTTTAAGCACACGTTACAATCTGACATGCCCATTTTTGCCAGTTTGACCAACTTCTGTCTATATCTGCCTATGTTTTCTTACTTAGTACTATTTTGCCCATTTGTATCGATTTTTCTTCCCATTTCACCAGATATCCACTCATTTTTGCCAATTTAAAGCCTTTTCAGCCACTTTTCATTCCCCTTTTACCACTATTTATGTCCATTTTAGCCACTGTAACCCACTTTTGCCTTTTGTTGGCTATTTTTTGCCATGCTTATATGATTTTTGCCACTTCTAACCCATTTCTGCTACTTTTAAGATCCAGTTTCACCACCTTTTCCACCATTTTTTAACCACTGTTAACCCTTTTTTCAAATTTTAACCCATTTTAATTCTGGGGGGTTTTTTTGTTTGTTTTTTTTACAAAATTATTTGAGAAGGCTTTATTCTACACACATGATTAAAAAGAGACTTGTTTGATTGATAAGAGTGGTTATTTTTTCAGGTTAAATATAAACTATGGATATCACAGCTTAACTTTACTGTAGACCATGGTTTTTAGACCTCCATGGTCCTCAGTTTGGCTGGGCCCCTGAAAGCTCTCCCCTTTATGCTCCCTTATGGACGGCCTTGTCTCCACATGACTGTTCTACAATGTTCCTGGCTGTTCAACCATCTTCAGGTCCAGGGGGGTCCTGGTCTCTGCCACCTTTATTTTGGGGGTCCCAGGCTGAAAAGGTTGAGGGCCCCTGGATTCAGTGATGTACAAAGTGTTTGACTGTGACCCCAGCACGAGCCTCTGGCTCCATCTGGTGGACACTTCACATTAATGCGTGCTTTCAAGCATCAACATCTTCTGACTTTTTCTCTCCACTTCTAGCCACCGCTGTGTCCTTAGACAAGACACTCAGCAATCACAGTGATCAGTTAGCTAAATAAAGGTTTAATGCTCTGATTAATGAATGCTCTAATGTAAACATTTACTCTTATTAGAAGAGTGGCAGCATTATTTTACAGGCTCACCAGCACTGATACCTAATCAAAGTGTCTGACAGTCACTTCAACGTCTGCTGCATCAGTCAGTTTGATCTTTTTCTCCAACATTAGAGATCAGACCAGTGATAGTCAACGCGTGGCTCTGCAGCCACATGTGGCTCTTCAGTGATGGTTTGTGGCTCTTTTATGTCTGAGTTTGAAACATTATTCCCCCAGAAAACCTTTATGAAGGGAAACTATGACCTCAGAAATTATCCATTACAATCAGTTTGAATCTCCACATTAATGCAGTTGGATTCAATTTTCAACCTTTGGTTTTTTTTCTGTGTATTTCCATTAGCCTTTAATGCATTTTGCCATTTTTTTTATTTTGCCACTTTTAATCCATTTTTACTGCTTCTATCCCATTTTTTCCCAAAGTTTTTTGCCTCTCTGCTTTTTGCTATTTGCAATTTTTTTCCCCTTTTTTGCCACTTTTCACCCATTTAAGCTGCACTTTTGCCATTAAATCCCCAGTTTCAGCAGTTTTGCCACTCTTTGCTGCTTTTTGACCATTTTTTCCCCACATTTTTGCCCATTTTAGTCACTTTTACACACATTATTTTTTCTTTTCCCTGTCCGTTTATTCCCCCATGTGAATTTTTCATCATTGTTGATGCCTTTTTACCATCTGTTTGCAACCTCAAACCCATAATTGCAACATTGTGCCAAGTTTGCCTATTTTCCCCTTTGTTTGGCCACTTTTTTTTCCCCATCTTTGCCACATTTCTTCTTCACTTTTAAGCCATTTTTACCTTTGCCAAGTCTTTTAACCTTATTGACACTTTCAACACATTTTTGCCACTGTTAATCCATCGTTTGACCGCTTTTTGCCAATTTTTGCCCATTTATGTCACTTTTATCCTCATTTTTTCCATGTTTTTGCTGGGTTTTTTTTACTATTTTCCCCAACATTTTGCCCATTTATGTCACTTTTACCCTAATTTATTCCATGTTTTTGCTGGTTTTTTTTTTACTATTTTCCCCCAATTTTGCCCATTTTAGTCACTTTAACACTCATTTTTTCTGCCATGTTTTTGCTGTTTTTTGACTATTTTCCCCACATTTTACTTCGTTTCACCACATCTTGCCTAATTTTGCCATGTTTTTGCATCACTTTTAACAGTGTGAATATGGTGCTTCTTGAGATTTTAGCTTAACCTTTGGTGTGCCTCGGGCAAAAAAAGTTTGAAAACCAGTGGAGTAGAAGCATCTGGACTCCCTGTTTTTGCACTCCTGATGATAGTGGCATTAACTGATTTATGATTTTGTGATGCCACAGCATCCCAAAGCTTCATTTTCCAGCCACTAGCTTGAAGATTTTATAGCTTTCAGGTACTGGTGGAATCAGAGGAGGGGCAGAGGGGGTGATCGCCCCCACACCCACTTCTGTAATGTTTGACAAAAAAACCAAACACTGCAACAGCGTCCTCTAAAATGTTCTCAATATGGGCAAAATTTGATAAAATGTCCATTTAGTGTGCATAATCAAACAAAGTGCCCTCTATGTGATTAAGATTTGGGGGAAAAAAGCCTTCTTGATGGTCAAAATTTGATAAATTCCATGTTTTGTTGCCCTGTACATGGCAATAATTCATCAACCTGCCCTCTCTGGTGTCTCTATGTGGACAAATTTGACAAAGCGTTTTCTTTGGAGCCGTTTTATTCAGAACAGTTTGACAAATCGCCGCCTTTATCGCCCTCAAAGTGGGCGAAACTTGACAAAACGTCTGCACCAGTGTCCAACAACATACAGCAGGTGCCCTATTTATTATTGCAGCCCTCGGCCCTCAACCATCCTGAGTCGGCTACTGCTTTCAGGAATTAATCTTAAACATGTCGTCAGTGTGTTTTCTACAGGTGTGTGTTTAATACGTGTGTATTCTGTATTTATTAATAGTAAATGTAAATGTGCTGTCTCACCCCTTCTATTATTTTTACATGGACATGTGAGTGAATGGAGCTGTGAGTCTAACATCCATATTTCTCCTTTTGTTCCTTACAGACGCTTCTAAAGGGCCCGACCTGCAGGAAAACTAAAATCTTCACCCTCCTGCCTCTTTATCACCTACACTGTAAAAACTGACTAGTTAAATGAGCTGATAGAGCAGCTGAGAATAAGTTTACCACAGTTTTACCGGGACATTTATGCTGGGTTAACTTTTTTAATTTGAACTACTCTGTGGAAACGTTCCCACTATTAAAAAATTCTGTTTAAAGGGATACTTCAACATTTTAGCAAATTCGC
The DNA here is from genome assembly GCF_018320785.1 of Cheilinus undulatus. Lineage (NCBI taxonomy): Eukaryota > Metazoa > Chordata > Actinopteri > Labriformes > Labridae > Cheilinus > Cheilinus undulatus. The sequence goes on from NC_054880.1 coordinate 45,173,962, forward strand.
CCATTGCCATAATCCCTATAGTCTTAGTAATAGGTTTGTTATGAAATAATCATGGAACATTATGAAATGAAGTTGTTTTAGAGCCAAATGCGAAGCTGGGACTGTTCTCCAGACATGGCTGCTGGGCGGAGTGATTTCAAAAGTGCACGTTTAGTTTAGTGCGTAATGTTACATAACTATACATTATTATTTCATAGCATGGTGAATGTGCAGGTCACAACTTGTCCATGAGAGCGTTTTGGAGTTGTTGGATTGTGTATTTGATGAGTTTGATGAAGGAAAGCTGGAAATACCGGAGGACTCCATAGCGTTAGCTGAGCAGCTGGTTTATCAGCCCCCAGATCTAGAAACAGCTGGCACCGACAACTAAAGGAAACGGACCTATTACTAAGACTATAGGGATGGGTGAATTTGCCAAAATGTTGAAGTATCCCTTTAATCTGCAGCATTTCTGCCACTCATGGAGCTGAAGAGACTGCTAGAGGAAATAACCAGAGGGTGAACACTGAGCCAGGAAGTCCTGGTCCATCCTGGTTCAGTGTATCATCCATCCATAGGCGGGACTTCTCTGACTGAGTCAGCAACTTCACTCATGGTGAAGATGTGCCCAAAGGAATTCTGGGTAATTCTAGTTAGTCTTACTGTGTAGGCTGTGTTTGTGCTTTTTTTAGCACAGAAAGTTGAATAAATTTTTAAACAATGAAAACGTACTGTCATATTGTCAGAGGAAGGCCATCCACTCTGGATATCCTGATAAAAAGTCTTCTTAAATGAGAATGAAGCTTCAGAAACAGTCATGCTGCATGGTCTGTTTGATAAGAGCGTAAACCAAACAGACGTGTTTGGTCCACATGTGTAACACCAGTGTAATCCAGATGTTTAGAGTCATTCATCAACAACCAGATTCTCAGAGCCATCCATCCATCCATCATCCATCCATCCATCCATCCATCCATCCATCATCCATCCATCCATCCATCCATCCATCCATCCATCATCCATCCATCAGTCCATCCATCCATCCATCCATCCATCCATCCATCCATCCATCCATCCATCATCCATCCATCCATCAGCCATCCATCATCCATCCATTATCCATCCATCCATCCATCCATCCATCCATCCATCCATCCATCCATCATCCATCCATCCATCAGCCATCCATCATCCATCCATCATCCATCCATCCATCCATCCATCCATCCATCCATCCATCCATCCATTCATCCATCCATCCATCCATCCATCATCCATCCATCAGTCCATCCATCCATCCATCCATCCATCCATCCATCCATCCATCCATCCATCATCCATCCATCCATCCATCCATCCATCATCCATCCATCCATCATCCATCCATCCATCCATCCATCCATCATCCATCCATCATCCATCATCCATCATCCATCCATCCATCATCCATCCATCATCCATCCATCATCCATCATCCATCCATCCATCCATCCATCCATCCATCCATCCATCATCCATCCATCATCCATCCATCATCCATCCATCATCCATCATCCATCCATCCATCCATCCATCCATCCATCCATCCATCCATCCATCATCCATCCATCATCCATCCATCATCCATCCATCCATCATCCATCCATCCATCCATCCATCCATCCATCTATCATCCATCCATCCATCCATGCATCCATCCATCCATCCATCCATCCATCCATCCATCCATCCATGCATCCATCCATCCATCCATCCATCCATCCATCCATGCATCCATCCATCCATCCATCCATCCATCCATCCATCCATGCATCCATCCATCCATCCATCCATCCATCCATCCATCATCCATCCATCCATCCATCCATCCATCCATCCATCTATCATCCATCCATCCATCCATGCATCCATCCATCCATCCATCCATCCATGCATCCATCCATCCATGCATCCATCCATCCATCCATCCATCCATCCATGCATCCATCCATCCATCCATCCATCCATCATCCATCCAGGGTTAGGCTTAGGGAACATCCGGTTTCTTTGCCTCCATAACTCTTGGGTTGCTTTTGCAGTATGTTTGGGGTCCTTGTCCATCTGTCCTATCAGTGTTGGCTGAAAGTGAGCAGAGATGACCCTGACACACCAGACAGGCAGTTTCATCTCTCTATTATTCATGGATAATTTATTAACTTGATTACTTTGTTAAACGAGTAACATCACTAATAGTGTCAGAGTGGAAATTAAAGATGTCAAACTGCTGCAGTTTATTTAGAAATAAATAATTGATCAACAGATCATTTTATATAAACTTGATATCCATTAAAGAAAAAAAAATCATGTGTTTTTCTTTTCAGTTATATTTTTTCAAGTAAGAAAATTAGTATAGGAAAAAAATATCAGCAGATAAGACCAGAAAAATCTGAATGAAATGTCTTCAATATTTTCAATCACAACCAAATGATTTGAATTAGAAATGGGGCTGTTTGGACCTGAGGTGGAACAAAGATATGTCAAAGAGATGGAGACACATCCTTCAAAATAAAAGCACATAGTAAACTTTTTAACACACATTTCTATCAAGGCACACCTTTGTGACTCAGTGAAATTGCTTTACAATTCCCTTCTGGGTCCTAGCTGTTGAGAGCAGAGGGCCTGGGAAACACAGGCTATGTTGTTTATGCGCTAAAACCTTCAGATAGTTTTATACTACTAATAACTACAGACCAACCACCTCCACTACACCTGCTATAAAGCTTTAAAGCATTTAGGGAGAAACTAACATAAATAAATGAATCGATAAATAAATAGGTAACACTAAAAAAACAACCAGAAAAACTAAACACTGATTATAAAATTTTATAAAATCGATCAAAATGAACTATTATTTAAGAAAAGGCTTAAGCTATGGTTAATATAAAATATAAATAAATATAATTAGATAAAAATATATTTCGTTTTTGTTTGGAGAGTGTTCAAATATCACGTCTCTCCATTCGTGCGTGCTCACACGCACGTCGTTGTCATGGAAACGACCCAGCCGAGGATATATAAGGCCCTGGAGCCTTCCATTCTCCCCTTTTGCACTTGAACTTTGAGAGTTGACCTGCAAACCCCGAGATACCTGAGAGCTAGCTAACTTTTGGAAAGCGACCAGAACTTGGACACAACTTGGACAGTTTCTTCAAGCCTTTAGGATTTTAACTTTGAGCGGAGAGCGGAGGAGAGAGTAAAATGACCTTCAGCAGACCACTCAACGACGGCAGACAGCTGCTGCACCTGCGTGAGGATGGAGGTAAGACAACTTTAAATGGAGCTAAATTCATCTAAACTATTTTACTGAAGATGTAGTCTGTTTCTGTTCAGACCTAATCTACTCTGAAGGCTTTATCAGTAGGTCTACATGAATTAGACTAACTTTTAAAGACGAGCTAGCTTAATCCCACCTGTTTGGATCAATTAGCCCACAGACTTCTATATTATTTTTTCACTCGACGATTTTTTCCCATTTAACTGCCTTGTTTTTAAAGATTTGAATCTTTTCAATATTCCGGGAAAAAGTGGAGGGAAATTAGAGTGAATATTGTGATTTAAAGCAGATTTATTTTGGTTTGAGTTGCTAATGTTCATATTTGTACTAATGTTCAGAGAGGGCTAGCATAAATGCGACTTTTGAAAATTGCTCCGAATGTGGCTTTGAGCTCAGAACGCCATGACGTCAGACAGGATGACGTGCTCCTGCATGATTTAGACCTGTGTTACTGTATCAGGAGTTAAAACAGAATCAGATGGAGTTTAAATCATGAGCCAGACAGTTCAATATTATTTATTTCATATGCCTGTTCTTTTATGGTCAACCTGTTAACAAGGGCTTTCAGTCAATGTAGAACATGGAGGTCAAACTCAAGGCCCGGGGGCCAAATCCGGCCGCAAAATAATCTCATATTCTTTAACTGGCCCTAAAATATGAGGTCAGATTTCCTTCAGTATTAAAATGTAAACTTAACCTTGATTATATCAAATATCCTTAAGTCATAAAAATGTGACAAATATAAAGAGTGAAAATAATAAGATAAAAAAAATGTGTGAAATTCATTTGTGTTTTCATTTCACATTTTCAATTTTCAATAGCACAGTTATGAATTCTGTCTATTATTCAGATTTTATCTGATGTTTTGAGCCTTTAATATTTGTTATTTTAACTTTTTATCCCATATTTTGACCTTTTACATCTATTATTTGGACTTTTAGCTAAAATTTAGGCTTTTTCAATGTATTATTTTGATTTTTTATCTCATATTTTGACATTGTCAATTTATTATTTTGACTTTTGTCTAATATTTTGGCTTCTTCTGTGTATAATTGATTTTTTTATCTTATATTTTGACCTTTTAGGTTCAAAGTTTTTAATTTCAAATTATATTTTAGCTTAAAAACATGATTGTGTCTTTATTTTTTATAAATTTGCCTTTTAAAAGCGTGATATTAACATCTAATTTTGTGTTTTGACCTTTTGCACTAATAATTTTGACTTTTATCTCAGATTTTGAGCCTTTTAACTGATCATTTTGACTGTTTAAATCTCACAATCATTTATCATCAGTGTTTATTTTTCCCTATAATGTATTACTGGTGAAAATGAGGTTGACAGTTTGGTTTAATGTGGACCCTGTTAGACCCTCAGGTTAGACCTGAATCCAGAATCCAGCCCCTTCTGTGATTGAGTTTGACACCCCTGATGTAGAATAAATATAGATTTCCACTGTCCAAAAAGAAAGAAGTGACAATATCAGATATAATCCTAACTGCTAACAGGCCTCTTTGTGTGCTGGTGGATTATTAGTGTAGTACAGCTGTAGTGAGGAACTGACATTTTGTTCACCTTTAAATATACTCTGATGATCCCAGGGCAGAAATTCTGGATTATTATCTATTTACTTAAAAACATTTCATGTTTGTAGTCAAAGTTTATCTTCATATTTTGACCCAATGTAGCTTTGCCTCTTTCAGACGACGCAAACCTCAACCTGGAGCGTCCTGCTGGAGATGGTGTTCCAGAGGTCGTCAGAGCCGCCCCTGATGAAGACCAGGGAGCAGGTGAGTATGGAGGTGAGTATGGTGTTCCTTTAGCAGGTGAAGGTGAAGGATTTCCCCCGAACTCAGACGACGAGTCCGAGGATGAAATCCAAAATATCGTGGACATCGCTGGTGGGGAGGAGGAGCTGGATGGAGACATCCAACCATGGTGGATGGAGGATGGAGACATCCAACAACCATGGATGGAGGATGGAGACATCCAACAACCATGGATGGAGGATGGAGACATCCAACAACCATGGGTGGAGGATGATGACATCCAACAACGGTGGAGGTTGATGGAGGGTGAAGAAGTCCAACTTCTACGGATGTGGATGGAGGATGAAGCCTTCCAACAGCTGCGGATGTGGATGATTGAGGACTGGAATGCCAGGGCTGAGTCGGAGGATGAGGACTCGGGGTACGAGTCCATGTTGGAGGATGAGGAGGAAGAAGAAGGAGAAGATGAAGAGGACGACGTCAGACCTCGTTCCCCTCTGGTGCAGCAGTTTCCACCAGAGCACTTTGGGCAGGGCTGGCCCCGAGAGTTCCCCCCTGTCCCTGCCGGACCTCAAATCCCCACGCGACCTTCTACCCCTGTTGAACCTCCAGTCCCTGATAGTCCTCCAGCAGGACCTTCAGCCTCCGCTGGACCTTCTGTCCCAGAAGAGTCTGTTCCATCCTCCTCAGGCGTGGGCCTGAAGAGGAGCAGGGAGGAGAGCGCTGCAGCACAGGAGAGTGCTAAGAGACAGAGGATGGATGAAGACGTGGATGATGAGCAGCCGTCCACCTCTGGAGTCAGCTCTTCTACTCAGAGCAGGCACTGGCACTGGCAGCCTCCGTGTGACGACAGCGACTCGGATTAAAACCCACCACCTGTTTGATGGGACAGAGTCCAGCAGGCGCCTCCGGTCACCTTCATCTTTGACAATTTTGCATTTTTCATTAGTTTTTATTTTTGTCAAATTTTCTTTGTGTTTTCAATTTCAGTTTAGTTTTCCTAATTTTCAACACCACCTTATTAGTGTAGTTTTTTGCTTATTTAAATTTTGTTTTGTCTAGTTTTTGTGTTTTTTGGGATACTTGTTCAGGACAAGACCTAAAAAAGCATGAAAAACTAAATATCATACCATTGTAAAATATTTATTGTAATATTCAATTAGAATTCTATTTATTTAAAACTCATATTTGACACCACATCAAAGCCTAAAATCACCATTGTGTTAGGTATTGTCTAGTTTAATTATAAAAAAATAGAATGAAAGTAGTTTTAAAATTAAAAACTCAAAATATTGTATATTTACACTAGAATAAAGTTATTTGTCCTCCAGTGGAGGGGGGGGGGGTGTTTAGATGACAACACACATTAATTGTCTAATTTAATAATTTAGAAATAGAATAAAAGTAGTTTTAAACATTAAAAAACTTTTAATATTGTATTTTTTTCAAGAATAAAGTTATTTGTCCTCCAATGAGGGGGTTGGTGGTGGGTTTAGATAATAAAAGATAATAATGTTCAAGTTAAACAAATAAAAAATTGAATCAAAGTAGTTTTAAACATTTAAAAATAATTTAATTATTGTATTTTTCCACAAGAATAAAGTTATTTGTCCTCCTATGAGGGGGGGTGGTGGCGGGTTTAGATGACTAAACACACTAATTGTGCAGTTTAACAATTAAAAATTGAAAAAAAAGTAGTTTTAAACATTAAAAAAACTTCTATTATTGTATTTTTTTTCAAGAATAAAGTTATTTGTCCTCCAATGAGGGGGTTGGTGGCGGGTTTAGATTATAAAAGATAATAATGTTCTAGTTAAACAAATAAAAAATTGAATAAAAGTAGTTTTAAACATTTAAAAACAGATTTAATTATTTTATTTTTCCACAAGAATAAAGTTATTTGTCCTCCTATGAGGGGTGGTGGCGGGTTTATATGACAAAATACACTAATTGTGTAGTTTAACAATTTAAAAATTGAATCAAAGTAGTTTTAAACATTAAAAACATAATTTATCATTGTACTTTTTCACTCAAAGTTATTTGTCCTCTGATGGGTGTTGATGGTGGCGGGTTTAGATTATAAAAGATAATAATTCTCTAGTTTCACAATTTAAAAATTGAATAGAAAGTAGTTTTAAACACTAAAAAAACCTATTATTGTGTTTTTTTCACTAGAATAAAGTTATTTGTCCTCCGATGGAGGGTGATGGCATGTTTAGATAATAAAAGATAATAATTCTCTAGTTTATCAATTTAAATATTAAATAAATGTACTTTTAAACATTTAAAAAAAAAAATTATGTATTTTTCCAGTAGAATAAAGTTATTTGTCCTCCTATGTGGGTGGGTGGTGGTGGGTTTATATGACAAAATACACTAATTGTGTAGTTTAACAATTTAAAATATAGAATAAAACTACTTTTAAAAATTAAATAGCCAATATTATTGTAATTTTCACTCAAATGAAGTTATTTGTCCTCCTGTGAGGGGGGTGGTGGCGGGTTTAGATGATGACAGATAATAATTGTCTAGTTTAACAGTTATAAAAGAGAATAAAATTACTTCTAAAAATTAAAAAACATATGTTATTGAACTTTTACTCAATAAAAATAATTATTTGTCCTTCGATGAGGGGGGTTTGGTGACTGGTTTTGATGACAACACACACTAACTGTGTGGTTTGTTTTACTGCTCCAAATCACGCCGTATCCTCCCAGACCCAGAATCATAAATATCAGACATGTTTGATATTTATGATTCTAGGTCGTAGTGGCTCTGACGGAGCACCCACAACAACCAATGAGAGAGCAGACGGGGTAGCGTCACCAGCCTGATCATAGTAAATATAGTCAGATGCAGTGTGGATTTGAAGACGGTTACATAACTGGTCAGCACTACTTTCTCATGGATCTTTGCAATGAAAAAGTTTAGATATAGGTCTATTCTTAGCTAAGGTGCCTGAACTTCAGATCTTGTGGTTCTTTGACCGACACAGTTACCAGCCATTATTTGCTCCAGTTCAGACTTCATATGTTCTCTGCTTTTCTCTGAAGTTCTCCATTAGTGGTTTTGTCAGAGGCGCCGGAGCCAGAAGAGTCTCTTCCTGTTGGATGAGAACACTCTTGCACCAGCGCCAGGAGCTGGCTGCATTTCACCGCCTGGTTCAGGAGTTGTGGTTTGTTGATGCAGCTTGTTCAGGAACTTCTTCAGGCCGTCCCAGGAACAGTTTGATGTTTGTGGGTCAGACAACAGGACCCCATGCATGTATTTATACATACGGACATATAACTCAGCTTTCATCTCTCTTGGGCTCTGCTGGGGGTAGAGTGCACATTTGGGATCCTTTTTTCCAAGTTTTCGATGTTCCAGCAGGTGATGGGGCAACATCTCCACATGTAGAAGCCTGTGTGAAAGCAACCTGCATCCTCCAGAACCTTCTGAGGTCAACAGAGGCCCAACCTCCATCCCTTGAAGACTCAGTCCCCATGGAAAGAGCTGGGTGTCCTGGATCCAACAAGTCCAGCATGTTCCTGATGCAGCCGAGGGAGAGGTTCACCTCGTATTTCAACTCTGAGGCTGCCGAGCGCTCCTGGAGGTGTTTAGTTGTGATCAACCTACACTGTTTCACAAACAAAAGGCTCTTTTCAGGACCATTGAACCCTATAAAGAGCAAAGTTTCCAGAAGACAAAACCCAGGACTCTAAATGATAGATAGATAGATAGATAGATAGATAGATAGATAGATAGATAGATAGATAGATAGATAGATAGACAGACAGACAGACAGACAGACAGATCGATAGGTAGATAGTGTGCATTGATAGTTCTGTTGCAAGATGTACAAATAGTGCAAGAATGCTGGCTAGACATGATCAGAGGTATAAAGTATGCAGGAATGTGGGCTGATTTAGAAGAGGTAGGATAATTTAAGATAGTTGATGAGTGCAAATCTACATATAAGGGCAGGCATTTTACAGCAGTGATTTATGTCACAGTTGGTAGATTAATTAGTGCCATGTGCATATGAGGTCAGGCATTTAAACACAGAGAGCCTTCTTACAGCATTTGAGTACGGTAAACAGATCAAATCAGTTATTACCACAGCAAAAAGATCAAATGAGTCATTTGTAGATTAAATTAGTAATGAGTATGGTACGTTGATAAATGAGTGCATATATGCAAATGAGCCGAGGCTTTTACCACAGTGAGCTTTCTGACAGTATTTGAGATCCAGTAAAACAGTAAGAGATAATTCAGGATATTTCAGATGAAGCAGCACTAAGGTGTTTGTTAAATCAAAGTTATTTTCTGGCTCTCTGCGACTGTTGAGAGGTCATCAGAGTAACTCTGTTCAACTGTTTAATACTACTCCAGTTTTTTCAGATACTGAATGTTGGGTTTTTATTAGATGTAAGCCACAATCATCAAAATTAAAAGAAATGAACACTTTAAATATTGAACTTTGTGCTCTATAAAAAATTTGTGTCACTTTTTGAATTGAACTGCTGAAAAAAGGGCCTTTTCCATCCATCCATTTTCTATACTGCGGGGGGACTGGAGCCTACCCCAGTTATCATTGGGCGAGAGGCGGGGTACATCCTGGCCTGGTCGCCAGTCAGTTGCAGAACTGACATATAGAGACAGACAACCAGGCACGCTCACACTCACACCTATGGCCAATTTATAGTCACCAATTAACCTAACGCGCATGTCTTTGGTGGTGGGAGGAAGCAGAGAGAAGCCACGTGTGCACAGGGAGAACATGCAAATGCCGCACAGAAAGGCCCTGACCAGGAAGCGAACAGGGACCTTCTTGCTGTGAGGCAACAGCACTAACCATAGACTGTTGAAAAAATTGGACAAACCCCATGTGACGTCAGTCGTCTGCTTACAATAGGCAGGCCAAAACAGCTTTTGAAGCCCATTCGTGGAGGCTTCCATATTGAAATCGCAGTCTCAGCCGAACGTAACACCCACCCACTAAGCGCGACTTCCTGTCAGCCTGCTAGCTAGCATTCCGGTTGACAGAAACGGAGCCTCTGCCTGTCGAGCTATCTGTCAATCAAATGAGATGTGCCAATCAGCTTTCATCCTAAATATCAGCCAAACGATCGTGGTACCAAAAAATTCACCCCCCATACAGTGGGAGCACAATAAGACACTAGCTACTGAGACACGTTTGGTGTTTTGAATCAGGCTGTAAACCAGTTTATTTTGTGTCTCAAAACCGGCTGTTTAACGTGTGCAGACGGAACTTCTGGTTTTCCTACAGCCAGCCTCAAGTGGAGAGTCGCGGTATAGCAATTTTTGGCACTTTCGCATTGACTTCATTTTTCAGGACCGCTTGGCGCTAACCCCTACTATGCCTACAACCTTTTCCATAACATTCTAATTCATTGAGATGCACCTGTACAAGTCAAAGACAAATTTCTAGTTTACATGCATTAGCAGACACAGCATTTTCTATTCTTTTCTGCAGTTCCCTAAAAATGAGATTTATAAAGCCAGTAATGGAGGTAGTCAGGACATCCTTGTATTTTTGAAGGAAAACAGGATTGATTCCCTAGATATATTTTGCTTTTGAGTTTGACAGTGATGAAAGGATTTACCTTTGCCTCGTCTGCATTTTAAAATAAAAGGTACTCGCCTCATTAGCTAAAACAATAGGGAGCTGTGCTTCAGGGAGATTGTTTCCTAATTCTACTACAGAGCTCATCTCAGCTCTATAGAGGCCATCTTGGAGCAAACCTTTCCACTGAGTCAACCTATGCCTTTCCATAACTGTTTTTTATTTTCTAAAGCTTGTTTAATTATCCCAAGAAAGAAATTAGATTTTGCCTTGCGAAGCTGCCCTGTGATTTTATTTCTAAGGCTTTAAAATATCAGACGATCTGTCTCCAAACCAGATGTCAGATATTTTTTAAAGCTGCATCTCTTGTCTTCATTAAGTGCCATAGGGCAGGGGTTCTCAACCTTTTCAGCTCGCAACCCCCCAAAAAAAGGTGCCAGAGACCGGGGACCCCATTATACCTTTAGGTGATTGAACAGCCATGAACATTCAAGAATAGTCGTGGAGACAAGGCTGTAAAGCGGGAGGTTTCTGGGACCCAGCCAGACTTGGGGCCCATGGAGGTCAGCAAAACCATGGTCCATTGTGAAGTTAAGCTGTGAAAACCATATTTTATATTTGACCTGAATAAGAAGCGCCCTTATAAATAAACATGTCTTTATTTATTCATTTAGCCTTCTTTAAATGCAATATTTTTGTTAAAAATGTAATTAAAATGGGTTAAGAAATCCTAAAATTGGTTAATAATGGCAAAAATGGTGGAAACAGTGGTGAAATTGGAATTTTAAAGAAAATAAATGGGTTAAAAGTGGCAAAAATTGGATAAAAGTGGCAAAAACAGGCACAAAGTGATAAAGGGGGATTAAAAAGTAGGTGAAATGGCTTTCATTTGAAAAAAAAAAAGAAGGTTAAAATTAGGTGGAATGGGATGGAAATTCGATATGAACTGGCAAAAATTGGTTAACTGTGGTTAAAATCGGCAAAAAGTGGTGTAAAAACTGGTTGTTAGAGGTAATAATGGGTCAACAGAGGCAACTATAGGCAGAAAGTGGCAAGAATTGGTTTAGAAGTGGTAGAAACTGGCAGAAAAAGGTGATGGAAGGGTTTGAAATGGACAAAAATAGGTTTTATGTGTTAAACATGTGCTAAAATGTGCAAAATTGGCGTTAAAAAGTGATGTAAAGGGTTAACATTTAGTAAAATTGGTGTAAAGTGGCAACAGTGTAGTTTTAAAAATATTCTTTTTTTTTTAGGCATCTGATGACCCCCTCTCTGTGTCTCATGACCCCAAAGGGGGTCCCGACCCCAAGGATGAGAACCACTGCCATGGGGTGTCTTTAAACCAGGATAAAGTTTGTTTTCTATTTTGCTTAATAAGCACTGCTTTAGTGTATGTAGACAAACTCTTCACCATCTAAGCCTCAAAATGCCCGTCTGGACTCTTTTCTTCTTTTAACCATAAAAAGGGGAGAAAATGTCCTATGAGTGCTTTTGCCCATTTTTTAAAGAACACTATAAACATTCAATATCTGGCTGTCATTTACAATTTACTGCATGTTAAAAGCGTGTTTGAACAGTTTAAGATGAAGAAAAACATTTTAAAAAATATTGATTTTTAGACTTTTAGTGAGAAAAAACACTGAAAATGTACATGAACAACAGATTTTGCATTTGAAATCACAAATTTGAACAGTATAAAACATATTTACAATCAAATTTTTGGAGTGATGTCTCTCTATGTGCAAAAACAGACTAAAAAAATAAACTATGTGCAGGTGTTTTTTCCTCTTCTCTCCTCTCTGGTTGCAGACACACTCCCTTCACACTCCGAGGTCTTTGTGGAACTGCCGGTAGCAGTTCCTTTCTGGCCGCAGACACAGACCCACATCACAGTCCTCACATTCCCAGGCAGTGCTCTTCTTACAGAATTTGCAGCGCCGTCTCCCCACGCTGGCTCTCTGAGATTTCAACTGTCCGTTGCTTGTTAGGACTGGTAGATGTTTATCACCTTGGGTCATCTCTGGGACTTTATGCAGAGAAACTCCAAGGAGGTGTGCAGCAAGCTCTTCCTGGAAATGCTGACGCGTCATGGGCTTTTTCTGCATGCTGGCACATCGCTCCCTGTGGGTAACATAGGAGTTTGCCGCAGCAATGTCAACTAGATGCTGGAAAACTGTGGTGGTCCATTTCCTGGTTTTCTGGTGGACTGAAATTGCGCCAATCATCTGGTCTGAGGTGTCCACTCCTCTCATGTACTTACTGTACTCTGTAACTGCAGTGGGCCTGGGGACAGTAATCGTTTGGTGTGCCCCATCATCTGTTTCCTGATGACGCTGCACTGTGTCCCCACTGTACACTGGGTGGACGGTGGAGCACAGGGAGACTTCCCTGGCATCCAGCCACTTTATAAACAAAAGATTACCTTCCCTGATCCACCGGATACTGCTTTGTGGGGATCTTTTGGTGAGGGCATTTTCTTGGGTGGTGGGGACACCAACTATTCCCTGCCTGTATGTCCCACAAGCTCCGAATCCCTGCTGGTTTAGGTGTTGGAAGAGGAGGGGACTGGTGTAAAAGTTGTCTGTGTAGATAATATACCCAGACCCCAGAAGGTCTTTGTTAACCAATCTGGTAACCACATCAAAAGACAGCCCCTTCCCTGATGCCGGCTTGGACTTGCCTGTGTAGAGCTCGAAGTCGATGGTGTAGCCAGACGTGACAGTAAGCACAAAAAACTTTAGCCCCCACTTGGTTGGTTTTGATTTCATGTACTGCTTAATGCTGAGCCCTGCCTTGGTCACCACCATCCGCTCATTGACTGCAAGGTGCTGCCTTGGGTGGTAGATGGCCTTGCACTTTATGCATATCATCTCCATGACAGGTCTGACTTGATGGAGGCGGTCATACTCCTCTGTGCACTTTTACCCATCATTTTCCCTATCTTTCTCAAGATTTGATAAAATGGCCATGAACCGGTCTCGGGGCATGATGGTGGCAAGGAATGGCACATGGAAAATGGTATCTCTGCGCCAAAAGACACTAATCTTTGGCAGTTTCAAGACTGACATGTACAGCAACATGCCTATGAACTTTTTCATTTCTTCTGGAGTTATTTTAGTCCACATGAACTTTCTCCCTTTCTCCAGGTTTTTGGTTGCATTCTTATTTGTGTTTTGACAGAGAAGTTTGAAAACTGCAGCATCAAAAAAATTGGAAAAGATTTCACCTGGTTGTGGGTTTCCCATATTGATTGGAGGTTGGACACCAGGGGTGCATTTTGGGTTGAACCTCAGTGGCTGAGGGACTCCATCATCAGGCTCTGCCTCAGTCCTCCATCATCAGGCTCTGCCTCAGTCCTCCATCATCAGGCTCTGCCTCAGTCCTCCATCATCAGGCTCTGCCTCCATCATCAGGCTCTGCCTCAGTCCTCCATCATCAGGCTCTGCCTCCATCATCAGGCTCTGCCTCAGTCCTCCATCATCAGGCTCTGCCTCAGTCCTCCATCTAGGATGATGTGGTGAGCGGCTTCGCTGCCTCACGGCATCACCAGAACCTGCAGCATCCCCGTAGCTTCCCTGAGTGTGTCCTCGGCCTCTCTCTCTCCCAGGCCTCCCTCTAGAGGACGGCTGCTCCTCATCACAAGACAAACTGAAAGTAGCGGAGAAAAATAATCATCTGGTCTCATACACACTATTAAGTACAAACAAGGAATGGTACACCCTGCAAACATATACATCACGGGTGTCCAACTCGGGGCCAAATCCGGCCCGTGGTACAGTTACACCTGGCCTGCAAGATAATATCCTATTCTTATTATAACTGGCCCTAAAACATAATGTCTGCAGACTTCCTCCAGTATAAAAATGTAAACTTAACCTTGATGATATCAAATATCTTTAAGTCATAAAAATGTGAAAAAATAAGTAAATAAAATAATTAGAAAAAAAGAAACATGGGTAAAAAATTTTTGTTTTTATTTCATATTTTCAATTTTGCATCCCACAATTATGTCTTCAGTCTATTGAGACTTTTATTTCATATGTGAACCTTTTACATTTATTATTTTGACTTTTTATCTCGTATTTTTCCATTTTTAATTTATTATGTTCACTATTATCTCATATTTTGACCATTTTCAATTTATTATTTTCACTTTTATCTCATATTTTGAGCATTTTTAATTTATTATTTTCACTTTTATCTCATATTTTGACTATTTTCAATTTATCATTTTGACTTTTTCTTTCACATTTTAACCTTTTACATTTATTATTTTGATTTTGTATCATATTTTGACCATTTTCAAGTTATTATTTTAACTTTTATCTCATATTGTGACCATTTTCAATTTATTACTTTCACTTTTATCTCATATTTTGACTATTTTCAATTTATCATTTTGACTTTTTCGTTCATATTTTAACCTTTTACATTTATTATTTTCACTTTTTTTTATATATTTTGACTGTCAATTTATTATTTTCACTTTTATCTTGTATTTTGACCATTTTTAATTTATTTTCACTTTTGCCTCATATTTTGACCATTTTCAATTTATTATTGTGACTTTTTATTTCATATTTAACCCTTTACATTTATTATTTTGACTTTTTGTTTCATATTGTGACTTTGTCAATTTATTATTTTCACTTTTTATCTCATATTTTGAGCTTTTCAATCTATAATTTTCATTTATCTAATCTTTCATTAACCTCAAGTGCTGGGTTGACAGGGACCCATCGTGTCCTTTGTGCTCCAAGACAGCAACCTTGAGGCACTTTATGACAGGATGTAAGATCAGTCTGTCACAAGGTAGATATACATGGAGGCATGACAGGGTTTTGAAAAGTCTAGCAGCAGGAATTGAAAACAGAAGGCGACAGATGAATGCAGGACAGAATCAGGGAACGAGGACGGTTCAGTTTGTCAGAGAGGCAGAGAAGGTTAAAGGAGGTAGGTTATTAGGTAAGCACCAGTTAGGCCAGTTCAAGGATGCTAAGGACTGGGAGATGCAGGTAGATTTAGGAGGGAAACTTGTTGTGCCACAGGAGATAGTTTGCACCAATCTTAGGCCTGACATAGTGCTGTGATATCAGCGTGTAGTTTACTTTATAGAGCTGACGGTTCTGTGTGAGGATTCTGTGGAGGAAGCCTATGAAAGGAAGAAGCTGAGATACGCAGATTTAGGAGCAGAAGCTGAACAGCCAGGATGGAAAGTTAGGACTTGCCCAGTAGAAGTGGGATGTAGAGGGTTTGTAGCAAGGTCAGCTGTTTCATTACTTAGAGAGCTGGGAGTGCAGGGACAGAATTTGCGAAAGACAGTTAAGGAGATCTCAGATGAAGCAGCTCAGGCCAGCCAGTGGATCTGGATGAGGAGGAGTAATGCCAGCTGGGGCAAAAATGAAGGTTGACGAAACCCTGTAACTTTTCTATCTGTTAGTTTCGTTTAATCCTCGCTCTACTCTGTCTTCCCTCATGAAAATGGGGGGGGGGGGGTAGAGCGCCAAGCCACACCAGGCCGGGGGTGTGTGTTAACCCACGGCAGAGTACCACACCCTTACCTCTGCCTCCCCCACCTTATTGCAAAGATTGCTCGCTCTCTCTCTCTCCCTAATCTGTCTCCTTTTCCCCTCTTTTTTCCTCTTAGTTATTGGTAATAATTGTTGCACTGTAATCATGAGTGGTGTTAAGGAAGGTAGTATCAGCATTGCCACTACCTGGAGCTCGCATGTACGGAGCCTGGGTCTGTTGAAGGTGGCGTGCTGTTGAGGCTGTTTGGGCCATGTGGTAGGACAGGTAAGATGATGTCTGTGTTGGCATGGTGGGTGGTGAGAGCCGGCATGGAGGGGGGTGGCTCTGGGACGCTAGAGATCACTGTTCAGGCCTCTGGAGGTGTCGTGGGACTAACTGGACAAAACACTGACGAAGGAGGGCTCCCACTTGACAACCTCTGCGAAGTGCTGGTTTACTACCCATGGGTCTGCAGGGTTGACTTGTGGAGGCAGATAGTAATGGGTTAGGGATTTCTTCACTGAGCGCTGATCCTCTTTATAGGGCACAAGCATCTTGTGTTTCATTCAAAATAATTTTGGCTTTTTCTATTTAAAATTTTGACTTTACAACTTAGGCCTATATTTTGACTGACAATTTATAATATTCACTTTTTAGCTCATATTTTGAGCTTTTCAATCTATAATTTCATTTATCTATCAATTTTGGCTTTTTCAATTTAAAATTTTGACTTTTTAACTCATATTTTGACTGTCAATTTATAATGTTCACTTTTTAACTCATATTTTGACCTTTTCAATTCATAATTTTGACCTTTTATCTAATTGTTTGACCTTTCTGACTTATTTTTTTACTTTTATCCCACATTTTGACCTTTTAGGTGCACCATTTTTAATTTAGGCTAAGTCATATTTTTGCCTTAAAACATGATTGTGACTTTCTTTTTTATATATTTTCCTTTTTAAAGCATTATTTTAACATCTAATTTTGTGTTTTGACCTTCTGAACTAATAAGTTCGACTTTTTTATCTCAGATTATGAGCCTTTTGACTTATCATTTTGACTTTTTAAGTCTCAAAATCATTAATCATGAGTGCTAGTTTCTTTTCCCCGCAATTTCTTACAGGTGAAAAAGAGGTTAACAGCTTGGTTAAATGTGGACCCTGTTAGGCCCTCAGGTTAGACCTGTCCCGGTCTCAAAGCCATCAGTTAACTTCAGTGCAGGTTTTATTACCGGGGAGGGCCGTCTTCCAGACATTTCTGATTAAACTTTCGCTTGTCTCCTTTCCCTCTCTGCTGTGTTTCTCCGCCGGTCTGTGTGTTATGGTTGGTGGGCAAAGAGGTGGACTTCTCAACTTCCCTAAACAGCAGGAATTGAATTACCGTAATAACCCCATGTTGGCTGTGAAGCGCAACTTTTCAGCTTTCAGAAGCCGTTGGAAAATTTTCCGATAGCACAAACCATCGGGAAATTACGGTAATCGAAAAAGCGCTTGCGCAAACGTGTCCCCGACGACACACTCGTGTATATGTATGTATATATGTATGTATGTATTTATTTTCTTATGTATTTACTTGTTTATTTTTTTTTATACACAACGACAATAAACCTTTCCACTAAACAATACAATCATGAATTGGAAACTTGACTCCTACTGTGTTCATAGGTAATAATATGTCAAGCTGTCCAGGCTTAATTATTCATATGAATTTATTTTCCCTGTAATATAAATAAGGTCCATTAAATCACCGGTACTTTAACCACTGACATTATTTTAAGAGCATTCTTTAGAGCAAAAAGGCCTGATATGATACTGTAAAACTCAGTGGATGGCTATGTAGGCTTGACAGGGTTTTTATTTTGAAATGTTTACATTTTCAATTGGGTCACGATTTCTTTAACCTCAGGTATTTCAAGTTTGAAATCAAGAAAACAAAAATATTAATTGATTAAAAAAAAAGATTTTTGAATGTTATCGTTTTTCCATTTTAGTGAAACAAAAAACGACTAAACAGCTCACTTCTCAGTTTTTTTCCCCTTTTTTTTAGAAATTAAAAAATGAGACATTAGCTCAATTTTCCAAGAAAAAGAAAAAACCGTAATAAATGATTCTATCGCTGCTTTCAAACAGGAAGTGGAACTGCCAGAATCTACTGACCACACTGGCCCTCGTTCGTGTAGACTGTTATCACTGTAAATTAATTTATGCCTCAAATAATAATGACTTCATCGAAACTCCTCAGAAAAACCGTCCATTTTCAACAGAAATTAAAGGCGCACTGCGCATGTGTACAAATAAGACGGAAGCTGTATCTGCGTGCAGCGGAAATGCTAACGTCCTTTCTGCTCCCTGACTGCCATCATGGTGAGTTCGCCATGAGACTTTCAGCTTTTCTAAGTGAAATTCCTTTCAATATATCGTTATGTTCTGGGATAAAGTCAGTCATTGGTGTCGTTAATACATCCATGTGTACATTATTGGTGTGTTAGACATGTTAATGATAACATTTTATACGTTTTAAAGCTACATGGTTGTACGTGGGCTATTCTCCGTACAACAACGTGGTCTATCAGGCCGCGAAAGCCGACAACTGTAAGGTTAGGGGCGCATTTTCCCTTTGAAAAGTCCCCGAAATACACGTTTATCATGCCGTAAAGACGTCGTTCCTAGCAGACGTTTAATTTATTCCTGTTGTGCTCGGGTCCTCTTGTCTGTACACCTAAAAACCGATAGTTATCACAGATAGTAGCTGAGTAAACGCTAGCTAGTCGAACCCTATGTATGAGCCTAGGCTTATTTTGTTGCAGTGCTTCACACAAGATATAATTCAGTAGCTGTGACTGAGGTATTGAGTCTCCCCGACGGAAAAGGTTCTCTTTAGATGTATGATAAAGATGAGAATATATATATGACACTACTGTAAGCTGGCCAGTGGCGAAAACAAGTAAGGATAAAGCAAAAGTGTCTGAGTCCAAACACACAAAACGCGAGAATATGTATTAGACAAAACAGATTTAGTGTTGAACTGGATGAAGAAATATGATAGGAATAAGCCATTACACTATATATATGAGCAAAGGTATTGTAGAAGTGTCAGATGCTGATGAAAAATACATTTGTGAAACAGCAGAAATAGTTTAAATGATACTGCTTATCTGTTGATTTCATGATGCTTTTGGCGAGATATGCCCTTTTTTTCAGACCTACCATTGAAGTCTCACTTACTGTAGACAACCTGTTTTTGAATCCCTCATTTCTGATGTGCATCTCTGTCATCTTTGTTAGGTGTTCAAGCGCTTTGTTGAGATAGGCCGCGTCGCCTACGTCTCCTTTGGACCCCATGCTGGCAAGCTGGTGGCCATTGTTGATGTAATTGACCAAAACAGGGTGAGTACTGTGGAAGATTATTTATTGGTGAGTACAAGACTGTGGTTTGTCTTGAGGTAATGATGGTTGTGTGTTGGTTTCAGGCACTTGTTGATGGCCCATGCACTGGCGTGAAGAGGCAATCCATGCCCTTCAAGTGCATGCAGCTCACAGACTATGTCATCAAAGTACCCCACAGGTAGGTGTGAACACTGAGATGATCTGTTACCGCATATCTTACACATACTTGTATGGACGTTGCTTATCTTTATGAAAATAAGCCGAGCGCATTTTTGTTTCATTTGCACTTCTTTTTTCTTATTCCTTGTTCACACGACAACGTTCTGCTTTGTTTTCTGTTTTCAAATACTTCTACGTTTAGACGGCATTGTTTTGAAAACAACCTCTGTCTGCACGAGACTGCAGGAAACACAGATATGCTGTAGTAAAGTGGTTTACACACAATAAATCTGTCTCGGCAACAAAGACAATACTGTACAGTCACTGTTTTTCATGTGTTTTTGATAACGTGTATCATTTTTATCACACACGGTGCGTGAGAGTCTTTCATCACTAAATCCCCCTGTCACCATCGCAGCACGGCAGCGAAATTTCAAGGCACACGAACACAAAATGCTTTGCTAGACCACTCTTGTTTTAACGAAGATATCCTTTAAAGCTGTTTAATTTTCCACTGACATATTTTTCTCCAGTTTTTAATTTCTTGTGGATTTTCTCAGAAAGTGTAGAACTTCCTGCAGCAGGAAAAAGAGAGCCTTTTCTGAACAATATTTCTGTTTCCCTTTTTTAATTTAATCTGCTTCTGGAAGTGATTAACTATCTTTTTCAACCTTTATACACAAGCTTCAATCCTGTCTCCTCCATCAGCTGTGCACTGATGTGCAGCCGATGGAGGAGACAGGAGAGTCTATGGCAGGTGTGTCAAACTCAATCCCAGTGGGGGCCAGTATCTGGATTTAGGTCTAGCCTGATGGCCTAACAGCTTCAACTTTTTAACCAGTAACTGTCAACCTTGCTTCATCGGTAAAAAAAATATGGAAAAAAACCCACTGATGATCGCCGATTTTGACGCTTAAAAAGTTAAAAAGATAATTTTAAAGGCTAACAATCTGAGAAAAGTAAATTTATTAGTTAAAAAAGGTCAAAACATGAAATTGAAAAATAATGTTTTTAAAGGCAAATATATTGGAAAGAGAGTCAAAATCATGAGTTTAAAAGGTCAAAAAAATGATTCAAAATTTGAAATTGTGAGTCTAAAAGGTCAAACTATGGGATTATGAAGTCAAAGTTTGGAGTTGAAAATATGAGATAAAATACAAAATAATTGGTTAAAAAGGTCAAAATATCACTTAAAAATTTGAATTATGAATATTAAAGCTCAAAATATTATATGAGAAGTCAAAATTATGAGTTAAAATGCTCAAAGTATGAAATAAAAAGTCAAAATCCTAAGTTTGAGTCCTAATTGTGAGATGCTAAACTGAAAATGTGAAATTAAAACAAATTAATTTCTTTTCCCACATTCCTGACTTCTTATCTAAATGTTTTTACTCCTTACTTTTTCAGATTTTATGACTTAACAAGGATATCTGAAATCATTAAGGATAAGTTCACATTTTTATACTTGAGGAAATCTGCATACCTCAGACTGATGGGACAGCTAGAACAGAAATATGAGATCATCTTGTGGGCCGGATTTAACTGTTCCACGGGCTGGATTTGGCCCCTGAGCCTTGAGTTTAACACCTGTGGTCTACGGGATGAATTTTCCATATTAAATCATAAAAGAAGAGAGGCTAAATTGTCTCCAAGAAACAGACATATTTGAAAAAGGGGGAAATAGAAATATAATTTTGAAAAGGCTCCAGCTTTGCTCATGAGCAGCGCCACGCTTTATGAGAAAAAGAATGAGAAATTAAAGGCTGTCAGAGCTGAATTTGTCCGTGGAAAACAAACTATTCTCAGCGGAATATCAAGGTTATAACAAGGCTGATCTTATAAAGCATTTTTGTGTTAGTATGAGCCATGAAATTTCCCTGCCCCGCTACAGTGGCAGTGATTATCATGATGATCAATAGAAAAGGTAGATGCAATCATTTCCATTATTAATAGCATGACTTTATCTAAATAAACTAGCATTGATAGCCCCCCCACACCAGAATGTCCTCTTTTCTAAATCCAGCTCTCTGGGACCTGAATCGGAGGGATCTATGTCAAGCGGCTCGTTTTAGACCTCAGAAATTATCCATTACTCATCATGTTAATCATTTTGTGTCCCACACTTGTACAGCAGGTTTTAAGGTTTTAATGGTCAAACTTAATTGTCAACCTTTATTTTTTTCTATTTCCAATCCCCTCAATTGCAATTTTTGTCACATTTTTGCATTTTTTGCTACTTTTAATCAATTTCTGCTGCTTTTAGCCCATTTTTACCACATTACTTCTTGTAGCATCTTTTCAACCATTATTGTGATTTTTTGCCATCAGTTTAAGCCACTTTTATCTGTTTCTTTGCAATTTTTTGCCCATTTAAGCTACCTTTTGCCATTAAAAACCTTATTTACTCTATTTTCCCACCTTTTTACAGCTTTTTTGCCTGTTTTAGTCACTTTTAACTTATTTTCCCAGCTTTTTGACCACCTGTTATTTAATTTTTTGTGACTTTGCACCCATTTTTGCCACTTTTCACCTAGTTTCTCTATTGTATGCCTGTTTTGCCCATTTTCCTCTCATTTTTGCCACTTTTCACCATATAGGTTGTGGCTCTTGCAAATGTATTTTTTCAACAGTTTGGCTCTTTGGTTGAGCAGGATTGGGTAACGCTGCTGTAATGTAACGTGTAGCCTAGATCCCCATACCACCTTACTGACTATATGTAATCGTTCACAGCGCTCGCCAGAAATTTGTGAGGAGAGCCTGGGAGAAGGCCGAAGTCAACGAGAAGTGGGCACAAAGCAACTGGGCCAAGAAGATCGAGGCAAGACAGAAGGTAAAAGCTGTTTTTGTTACTGGTCAAGATGAAAATATAAGTATGTTAATGTCTGGAAGACAAACTATGTGGCATCTCTTTAGAACCAGTATCAGGGTTGAATTATTTGATTTCTTGGCTTTAATAAGATGATGACATTGTCATGTGGACAGTTAAGACTCCTTACACTGAGCAGTTAGGGGGGCAGGCAAGAGTCTGAGGTGGGAGAT
Organism: Cheilinus undulatus; assembly: GCF_018320785.1. Lineage (NCBI taxonomy): Eukaryota > Metazoa > Chordata > Actinopteri > Labriformes > Labridae > Cheilinus > Cheilinus undulatus. The sequence goes on from NC_054880.1 coordinate 45,196,687, forward strand.
GGAGTTTGAGGCTTTTTGCAGGGTTCAGTAGTCTGATGGCCTTGTCCACATGGAGACCAAAACAGTATACTGTATTTTCCGGACTATAAGTCGCTCCAGAGCATAAGTCACATCAGTCAAAAAAATGCGTCATGAAGAGGAGAAAACATGTATAAGTCGCACTGGACTGTAGATCACATTTATTTAGAAATTGACACACCGTAGTCCGTGCGAGGCGGTGGCGTTGCATGAAGTGGTAACACCAAAAAGGCCCACCTACAGTCATTTATATTCCTCTTCTTGGCAACTACCAGGGCGTGGAGGTGTAACTGCACCGTTGACAAGCCTCTCCTGGCAGCACGTTGTCCACCCATCTGTGGACTCGTTCCTCCAGCTCTGGCCATCTTGCTTTCAGCCCGCGATTAGCTTTCTGTGTTTTCTTCATTGCAGTAAGAGTAACCTCTGCTTTTCGCCAGTCCCTCACAAGTTTCTCACTCACTCCAAACTTTCTTTCTGCTGCTCGATTACCATTTTTGTTGACCTTTTTAGTGGTACAGGAGCAGCATATAGTTGTCACAAGCCTAGAGCGCCCTCTCGTGGCTGTAGATGGTAATGTTTACTCCTTGGTTTATGTCAGTCAGTATGAATTAAAATTTAAAAACATGTTAAATTACATATATTTTGATATATTATAGTCTGGAAAATACAGTATTTCTGTTTTGAGAAAGTTTTCCATTAACATAGGATAATTTCAGGAAATGTCTGCGTAAGCATGGAACCAATGAAAATGACTGAAAACGCTGTAGTGTATAATTCCAAGACTGTAGGTGGCGCTGTAACACTGCCATGGCACAATGCCCCGAAAGAGAGATTACAGAAACTGCCTGAAACTTCCTACTAGTTGCTCTTCTGGTTGTTCTCGGTGGTGGATTTAAGAACATCTGGTGTCTGCTGTTCTCAGTGGTGGTAAAGGAGCATCAGATTTAGCTGATAAAGCCATAATAAGCTCAGTAGCTTCTGCAGAACAAACACAACCCTGTAATACACCGTTGTTGTTTTGGTTCAACATGTGCATATGGCTTAAGTGGGCCATGCTGTGTGTGACATAACCATTTCAAAAAAGATGAGGTTGGCTGTCCACACAGAGACGTAACTGTAAGCGTTTACAGATTTGTTCACTCTGGGACCCGGTTTCAAAAAGTAACGTTTATGGCCTCCAAAACGCCGTTTCCGTGTGTATGAAATAAACGCTATTGCAGATACTCCTGAATTCGTCTCCGTGTGGATGGGGCCTGAGTCTATCTGTGATTTTGCTCTCCTGTAGCGTGGCTTGGTCCAATTGTAGGAGGAAATCGCAGTGTTCAAGTTGGTGCTGAACTTTTCCAGCGTTCAGAAGTTCCTCCTCAAATTTGTAACTTTATCATAGAAACTGTATGGGAAAACATGCACTTAATAATTTAACTTGATGGATGTTTGCCAAATGTCTATTTTTTTTTAATGCTGTGCAAACGCACCAAACAAGTTTTAATAGTTATGTTTGGGAGACTAGAATACACTTGAGCATCTTTTCACTGGAATTTTTTTCAATCATTTCCAATCCTTTAATGTTTATTTCATTGTCAAAATAGTTGTGAAGGAGTTTTTGATGCATAGATAGAGATACTAACCCTTTTTGCATTGTCTGTGCATTATGGGACTGTTGTGCTTGGCAGCTACTGTAAATTTAGGTTGAAATGTTCAATTTAAGATGTCACTGAGCCAGAGTTATAGATGTCACTGAGCCAGTGTTATAGTAGATGTCACTGAGCCAGTGTTATAGTAGATGTCACTGAGCCAGTGTTATAGTAGATGTCACTGAGCCAGCATTATAGTAGATGTCACTGAGCCAGCGTTATAGTAGATGTCACTGAGCCAGTGTTATAGTAGATGTCACTGAGCCAGTGTTATAGTAGATGTCACTGAGCCAGTGTTATAGTAGATGTCACTGAGCCAGTGTTATAGTAGATGTCACTGAGCCAGTGTTATAGTAGATGTCACTGAGCCAGCGTTATAGTAGATGTCACTGAGCCAGCGTTATAGTAGATTTCACTGAGCCAGCGTTATAGTAGATGTCACTGAGCCAGCATTATAGTAGATGTCACTGAGCCAGTGTTATAAATGTCACTGAGCCAGCGTTATGGTAGATGTCACTGAGCCAGTGTTATAGTAGATGTCACTGAGCCAGTGTTAGAAATGTCACTGAGCCAGTGTTAGAAATGTCACTGAGCCAGTGTTATAGTAGATGTCACTGAGCCAGCGTTATAGTAGATGTCACTGAGCCAGCGTTATGGTAGATGTCACTGAGCCGGTGTTATGGTAGATGTCACTGAGCCAGTGTTAGAAATGTCACTGAGCCAGTGTTAGAAATGTCACTGAGCCAGCGTTATAGTAGATGTCACAGAGCCAGCGTTATAGTAGATGTCACTGAGCCAGCGTTATAGTAGATGTCACAGAGCCAGCGTTATGGTAGATGTCACTGAGCCAGCGTTATGGTAGATGTCACTGAGCCAGCGTTATAGTAGATGTCACAGAGCCAGCGTTATAGTAGATGTCACTGAGCCAGCGTTATGGTAGATGTCACTGAGCCAGCGTTATGGTAGATGGCAGGGACAGAGGAGCAGAATGGAGAAGAGCAGGAACTGTGTGTGGGTCTGGCTCATGTTGTCTATAAATCGGTCTCTTGAGTTTCCATGATGCCAAACTGTAAAACCGCCCACTGCTGTTACTGGTTTCACGTAAAAAAGTACCGAGGGCACAGTGATGACCGAGCATCTTTTCAATGCTGTTTTAGAATTACAGTGTAAAAAAGGGTTAATGGCTCTCATCTCATCTGAGGAATCTGACCTGCCAGTTAGTATTAAGGAAAGATGGGCACTCATGGAGCATATAACACTGGCAGCAGGAGGGAGTTTGTACATGTTTTGATTTTGGTACCAAATCAAAACAAGATGCTGCCTGTGCATTAAGAGAAGTTCATCCCCATCCTGATGTGAGATAAGCGAAGTCACATCAGTGTGTCTGTGACATTCCTGTTTAACATGTTCCTAGTGGAGTGTGAGTAGACTCCACAGTATGCTCCTGTGCTACAAGTCTATGGCTCTCTACACGACTATTTATCTCAGCCTGAATCTGACGGGTGTTTTGGTTTTTGGTGTTTTGTTCTAATGAACCAACACAACAATCGGCTGTCTAATGATTATCTCAAAAGTTCTAATGTATGAAGTCTGAGTTGCACAGTGTTTAATCAGAACTGTTCCCCACCTCCAAGGATGTGTATTAGTGCAGCGACTCAGTCTGATAAAACAGATCTAAACAGCTGTTCTCAGCACATGTTGATCCTTCATTAAATCTCTAGTTGAAGTGTAATGTTGAGAGAAGTCTGCCATGGTTGTATCCCTGACCGTATCCTTGTGGTTTTCTTTGCAGAGGGCCAAAATGTCTGACTTTGACCGCTACAAGGTGATGAAGGCCAAGAGGATGGTAAGCAACACACGCAACTAATGTTGAACGTATTTGACAAAGAAATGAATATCTAAGTTTATTTGTGTCATTTTGACGTTTTCATTATTCAAATTTTCTTAGGAAAAAAATCCTTTTCCCCCCGATTAACTCAAACTGCTGTTTCCATGTCCATGGATCAGCCTGTTTAAGTTTATCATTACCAAAAGTCATACTTTTTATTAATGAGGATCCACTTCTGAAATGCATGTATGTTGTTGATCTCATGAAGCCGTCTCTGAAATATAGATAAAAAGTTGTAACTTGTTTGCTGGGGCAGCCTTGTTAATCTGGATTCAGCTGTTGTATCCCATCAAGCCTTTTCACAGATGGCTGACTAAACAGCTACAGTTAATAAAATTAATGATGGATCAATTTGATCTAATACTCCCAAAGAGCAGAAATTGACCACAGATAATTTGGTTGCCAATGGGGACTCTTTCAGAGGCAAATGAAAAATGATTTTCTCTGAGCAGCAGCTTGATTTTATCACTGGTGCTTCATTTTCAGTGGTTTATTAGTCCATGTTCAGTATCTTTGATTAATGCATTTGTTTTTTCTTTCTGCAGAGGAACAAGATCATCAAGCATGAGGTGAAGAAGCTGCAGAAGGAGGCAGCAAAGAAGTGAAAAGTTTGACAAAATAAATCTCCTATTCGATTGTTCGTCTGTGTCCAGTGTTTTTTGTCCTCTCAAACAAAACTGCGGGATCATGTTGAGATTCTTCCACTTTGAAAATACTCTTTGTTAATTTTGTAATGATTATGACAGCACAATACAACAGAGTACAACAGTACTGGACAATTAACCAGTGCCACGCTGAGATATACTGAATCTTTACAATGTAAAATACAAAACACTTAGACAAATATACATATATATGATTAATTTGATTTTATTATTGTCATGCATAAACAATTTGCCCAGCCCAATTAGGCTTACAAGACACCATTATCTTTACAGAGAGACCAGAAACCAAAAGACTAAGTAACGTAGAACAGTGGTTCTCAACCTTGGGAGTCGTGAGACACTAGGAGGGTTAGGGTTATTTTTTTTGCCATTAACCGGTTTTAGCAGTTTTTAAGCCAGTTTCATTCTTTGTAAGGGTTTTATATTTTTAAGAACGCTATTTAGGACACAAATAGTTGAAAAAAATATGGTTATTATTTCGATATGAGTGCTTTTTTTTCAGGTTAAATATAAAATATGGGTGTCACAGCTTAATTTAACAATCCCAGTTTGGCTGGGCCTCATTTATCCCCCTAATGGACGTCCTTGTCTCCACATGACTGTTCTAGATTGTTCATGCCTGTGTTCAGCCACCTTCAGGTCCATATAGGACCCTTTATACCTTTATAAATGAAGAATGAACTCAAAGGATGGGGAATGTTCAGTGTTACACTGCATGGAGGCAATATTTAAAGTCTGTTACAGGTGCCAAAGAAAATGCTATACTTGCATAAATCCTCAGTTCTTAATCCCCCAGTTTATTTCAAGAGGAGCTGAAGTAATTTCACCCCAAAATACTTAAATGTTCATGTAGTTTAATAACCAGCACCTTCCTCACTTCATGATTGTGTGTTTAAGTGTTTAAGGCAGAACTAAGGTAAAAACAAGTGGATGTTTCTGCAGCACCATTAATTTGATATATTAGGTGTAGATTTTGTAATTCCATGCCTATGTAACTGTACTGTTTCTACAATGTTAAGCCTATTATCAGGAAGGTCCTGAGCTGTACCTGAAGGTGGTTGAACACCCCATGCACAATCAACAATAGTCGTGTGCAGACAAGGCCGTCCATGAGGGGGGATAAAGGGGGAGGTCTCTGGGACCCAGCCAAACTGGGGGTCCATGAAGGTCAGCAAAACCATGGTCCATTGTAAAGTTAAGTTGTTAAAACTATATTTTATATTTGACCTGAATAATAACTACTCTTATCAAAGAAAAAAGTATCTTTATTTATTCATTTGTGGAGTAAATAGCCTTCTTTAAATGAAAATAAGTCATAAAAACATAATTAAAATGGCTAAAATTGGTTAAAAATGAAAAGAAATGGTGGAAAAGGTGATGAAATTGGATTTTTAAAGAAAATAAATGAGTTAAAAGTGGCAAAAATTTAAAAAATACTGGGAGGAGACCCATACACATATGAACATACCTGGTGTAAATATTCCATTTACATTTGAAAATCTGTGCTTTGGCGAAGTGCTATTTGAAAATTGAGCTGTGATGATAAGAAATTATTTTGTGTACTTTTGGTAGCGAGTAAAAAAGCCATTACTAGGAAATGGTTGAAGATGGAAAGACCCACCATTGAGGAATGCACTGAAATTGTACACCAAATTTACATGATGGAAAAATGATCTTTCTCCTCAGAATACAAAAGTATGAGTTCAACCAGATCTGATCTAAATAGCGTGAGTATGTAAAGCCTATAACATCTGATTTTAGTTGAAACTACCAAATACATGTGATAATACACTTTTATCACGTCTTGCTTAAATTTCTGAATACCTGAATGTATTTCTTTGATGTACAGTGCTTAACACATGTATTAGACCACCTGTCATATTTGTCTCAGAGACCATCCAGCATCATGAAGTGCTTTAATGCGGACTCTTTCATTTTCACTGAGCTCTCCACGTTTTACCATTTTGAACAGGAATGAGGGATTTCAAACTGAATTCACCCAAATTTGAGCCGGCTCACTGGGCTTCTCTGAGAAGTCAGAAATGAATCAAGCATAACATTCAACCACTAAAACTCATTTTTATCTTCAGGAATGACAGTAAATAACTATAATTTGACATATTAATCAAGAAATATTAATGTGCTTTATTATTTTTTCAGTTTTTGTGTAAATCAGTAAATTTGAAAGTTCATGGATAACAATAATAATTCTACTTTAGCATTAAAAATATCATTTGGGTTAAAGAGCTTAACCATTGCAGAAACATCCAAAATAATTTTGGTAATTACCAATGCTGTTAATTTAGTGCAGCTGTGGCACAAACCTTACTTCTGTTAGGGTTAGAGTGGACTAATACATTTGTTAAGCACTGTATGATCTCTGGACATTCACGAGGAGCAAATCCCTCCTTTGGTTCTGTTTTTATGTTGATATGACTGTTCAAAATCATAAACAGGAAAGCATATGCTGAAAGACTTTCTGACTTATGTCATAGCCGTCCCTACTTCCTGGTAGAAGGACACTGACCAGTGGATAAAGAACCCAAGGTGAAACAAGGAAAGTCTGTTTATGTTAAAATGCAAAGGAGAGTGTAATGTCTTGCTTTCCCAAATAAAATGTCCAAAAAAAGAGTGGCAAAAAGTAGATAAAAGTGGAAAAAATAACCAAAGATGATTTAAAGTGGCAAAAACGGGCAGAAAAAGTAGTTAAAGGGGATTAGAAAGTGGCTGAAATGTCTTTTTAGTGCAAGAAAATGGTGGAGTTAAGGTGGACTGGGATGAACTGGTAAAAATGGGTTAGCTGTGGTTAAAAAGGGCAAAAAGGAGTGTAAAGAGTGGTTGATAGAGGCAACAATAAGTAGAAAAAAAGTGATGAAGAGGTTTAAAAATGGACAAAAAATAGATTTAAGTGGCAAAAATGTCCTGAAATTGGCTAAATTGCTGTTAAAAATGATTTTAAAGAAATTCTTCATTTTTTTTAAGGCATCTGGTGACCCCCTCTCAGTGTCTCATGACCCCTGACCCCAAGGTTGAGAACCACTGCACTAGAGAAGTAACCTCCCAAGTATTTTTACAAATTTCAGTACATTGTGCTTGAACTTCTTAGCTCCTCCAAATCCACTTTAACATGTGACTTAATTTGACCGGGATGAGGATTGATTTAGAAAACACTCAGCTGGCCTTATAAACCACATATCGGGTACTATTTTAACTTGATTTTTAATAATTTAGTTGGTTAATTAGTTTATTGAAGGGGGCTTGGTTCTGTTTCCTGCTGTGACAGTTTAATGAGAAATCCACTAGATGGCAGTGTGACACAGTTAGAACTTCCTTTATATTCTTATTTTTACATAAATCAAGGAGGTCCATTTTCAGATTCATGGCGTGAGTCTCCTCAGAGCAAAGACCAGTCCTGTATCAAGTCTAACTTTTCACATTCTTGTGTTGTTTACGGAACAAACGAGAAAACTTCCTGGTGTGATTTTTCTTCAAACAGTCCTGCTTCTACTAAAGCTCTTCACTTAAGACGAATGATCACTAAAATCGTTCAAATAGAGCCCTGGAGCCTTCAGGCCAGTCCTGTGTGATGTGAACCAGCATGATAAGAGACTCTGCCAAACAGGTTCCGCCTACCATATCAGAGAGGAGCTTGTAAATATTACATAACAACAGACTTGAACGTTGCCCAGCTGGCTGTGCTGAGAACAAGAGCACACAGTCAGTGCCAACACACCTCCCCACAGACCACCACAAACCGGGTGTTGGACTCAGCCCAGAGTGGAGTGGGTGGGTGGGAAATATCAGCTGTGGGCTAAGTCCCTCAGTGGCCTTAATGCTTGATTTTCTTCAGAAGTAGGCCCAGGCTGTAAAAACTGATAATGAGCCATTGTTCTTGTGTAGCATGAGCTACAGAAAACACACCAATCTTATCTGTCACCACAACAACCGTGCTCTGTGAAGAGCCTTCCAGAGATGAACGCATGTCTGCTGAAGATGTGTAAGATAAAGAACATTTTGTATTATTGTCATGGGGCCTGATAAACACGCTCCTCTATTAGCGTAGTTCTGACGTCAGAGATGAATGGTACCGATGCGCAGTGGTTATGGAGCTGTCAAGCTGTAGAAGGAACACCGGAAGAGAGGCGAACACGCTTTCAAAATAAAACCACTTCCAGCAAACCCCAGTAAATGGGGCCGCTGTAAAAATAAATACACACTCTAGCCTTTGCTTGTACTGGTTCAGCAGATTTATATACGGGCAGAGCAGTCTATCAGACAGACAGTGTTAGAGAAAAACATTATATTTTATTTTTTTATATAAATGATAAAGTGATTATTAGTACTGATTCTAATAGTCATGGCTAGTTGTAGGGTGACTGAAACCACAATTATTCTGTTCATAATCAGATTTGACCTCATGATGGACTGCATCTCAGTTTTGCTCTATTTCTGCACATTTCATTAACAAAGACAACTATTCACATAAATGTGAGCTACCTTTTTATTCTATAGGAACTGCTTTTGAAATCAGTGTCAAGAATGAATAAATGACTTATAAAGTTCCAGCTGCAGTGTAAAATATCTGTAATCCACGTCAGTACAGAATAATCAATCGTGTTCTGTGATTGCATTGATTGGTCGTCCACATTTACATTGTGTTGCATCACAGAAATGATTCAAACACCCCAATAAAAAAATATGGACTTAGATTAAAATAACCTCAGTTGGTTGGTTGGTTAATAGCAACTTACTGTGCTTTCCCATTCAATTTAAGTCAGTCAAACACGTTTTTCTCAGAGCGTACTTTTTCATGACACCTTGAACTTATAAATGAAGCTCATAAGTTGATATACAGTATATATGTGTATACAGTACTTAACAAATGTATTAGACCACCCTAACCCTAACCAAAGTAAGGTTTATGCCACAGCTGCCCTAAATTAACAGCATTGGTAATTACCAAAATCATTTTTGATGTTTCTGCAATGGTTAATACACCAATATGTAGAAGCTCTTTAACCCAAATGATATTTTTAATGCTAAAATATAATTATTATTGTTATCCATGAATTTTCAAATTTACTGATTTACACAAAGACTGAAATAATAATAAAGCACATTAATATTTCTTAATATGTCAGATGATAGTTATTTACTGTCATTCCTGAAGAGAAAAATGAGTTTTAGTGGTTGAATGTTATGCTTGATTCATTTCTGACTTCTCAGAGAAGCCCAGTGAGCCGGCTCAAATTTGGGTTTAAAAAAGTTGAATTCAGTTTGAAATTCCTCATTCCTGTTCAAAATGGTAAAATATGGAGAGCTCAGTGAAAATGAAAGTCAGCTTTTCAAAAATGTTATTAATCCACAACAGCGTTCCCCTTCACTGCTGCTCTTTAATGTTTATTTCACTGTAAAAAACTCAGACAGCTCAGTGTACCAGTCTAGTTTTGCTAAATTAATATGGTAGCACCAGGCCAGCATGTGCTGAAGCTACAACGTTCAATACAGTCAAGCACAATGTTCATGTTAGAATGTGGGCCATGTTTCATTTTATATCAAGAATTTGCTGAGGGCCAATGAAAAATGGACTGCAGGCCACATTCGGCCCCCAGGCCATAGTTTGGACACCCCTGGTCTATATGAAAGCAGCTCTGTATTCAGACTCTTACTCTTGGCTTAAGACAGAAAAATACAAAATGACACAAACCAGTTTAAAATGCAAAAGAGTGGAATTGGTGAAGGCTATAAATAGTGTGCAATTAATCATAACTAACTGCAGAGATCCTGAGATTAATCACAATACATTTTTACAGCCCTACTAAATTCTAAAGGATTATTCCTCCATTAATTAATAAATCCAGAAGTCAATGATACAAAAGTAAGGTGAGATAATATTGATATTTGGCTCTTTAACTTAACAGTCATGCAATTCTAGTATCAGTAAAAGGCCTTGTGTGAGTAACGGTTGAAAAAAATAAAGTGTAGAGAAACAATGAGACAAGTCATTTTTTCAAAGCTTTGGTGATATTTTATCGTGTTTAGCATTCAGACATTAGTAGACTTATGGTAAGGTAGTAGGAAAATATTTGTTGTTTTTCCTGAAATTACTGGCTTATCAAGAGGACTGAACATTTCTAAGGAATAGGGCTGAACAATTTATGAAAATAATCTTAGTGTGATTTTTATCTCCAACTTTGCAATGTGATTTTGTATGCAATTATTTTTCAAGTCTTTGAAATTATGTATTTTTCAACAAACACAAGCATTATATCATTTTATAACAACTATAAACACAAATAAAAAAATCTAGATGTGACCAGTGTTCATTTCGTCTAAAGCATGACTAAAAATGTTAGTCAACAGCCTTTTTTTCCATGACAAAAACTAGACTAAAACTAAAAAAAAAAAAAAGATCTGTGATGCCTAAAACTGACAAAAACTAAGTTTAGTTTTCATCAAGATGACAAAAACTAGACTAAAACTAAAAAAAAATAAGATCTGTGATGCCTAAAACTGGCAAAAACTAAGTTTAGTTTTCATCAAGATGACTAAAACTAGACTAAAATGTAATGTAGGTTTCGTCAGACATTCAAAATCCGTGATATTTCTCCACTGTGGGCAAATCTGTCAAACAACAATAAATCTGTATCTAAACTAGACCAAAATGTTTTAGGTTTTCATCGACTAAAACTAGACTAAAATGATTTGAGTTTTTCGTCGATTAAAACTAGACTAAAATGATTTGAGTTTTCGCTGACTAAAACTAGACTAAAATGCTTTGAGTTTTCGTCAACTAAAACTAGACTAAAATGCTTTGAGTTTTTCGTCGACTAAAACTAGACTAAAATGCTTTGAGTTTTCGTCAACTAAAACTAGACTAAAATGATTTGAGTTTTCGCTGACTAAAACTAGACAAAAATGTTTTGAGTTTTGGTCAACTTAAACTAGACTAAAATGTCTTGAGTTTTTGTTGACTAAAACTAGACTAAAATTTTTTGAGTTTTCGTTGACTTAAACTAGACTAAAATGTTTTGAGTTTTCGTCTAATAAAACAAGACTAAAATGTCTTGGGTTTTCGTTGACTAAAACTAGACTAAAATGTTTTGAGTTTTCATCGACTTAAACTAGACTAAAATGTCTTGAGTTTTTGTTGACTAAAACTAGACTAAAATGTTTTGAGTTTTCGTTGACTTAAACTAGACTAAAATGTTTTGAGTTTTCGTCTAATAAAACTAGACTAAAATGTCTTGGGTTTTCGTCGACTAAAACTAGACTAAAATGTTTTGAGTTTTTATCAACTAAAACTAGACACAAATGTCTTGCATTTTCATTGACTGAAACTTGAGTAAAATGTCTTGAGTTTTTGTCGACTAGAACTAGAGTAAAATGTCTTGAGTGTGCGTTGACTAAAACTAGACACAAATGTCTTGAGTGTTTGCCGACTAAAACTAGAAACAAAATGTCTTGAGTTTTCATCAACTGAAACTGGAGTAAAATTTCTTGAGTTTTCGTCAACTAAAACTAGACTAAAATGATTTGAGTTTTTCATCGATTAAAACTAGACTAAAATGTTTTGAGTTTTCGCTGACTAAAACTAGACTAAAATGCTTTGAGTTTTCGTCGACTAAAACTAGACTAAAATGATTTGAGTTTTTCGTCGACTAAAACTAGACTAAAATGCTTTGAGTTTTCTTCGACTAAAACTAGACTAAAATGATTTGAGTATTTTGTCGATTGAAACTAGACTAAAATGATTTGAGTTTTCGCTGACTAAAACAAGACAAAAATGTTTTGAGTTTTGGTCAACTTAAACTAGACTAAAATGTTTTGAGTTTTCGTTGACTAAAACTAGACTAAAATTTTTTGAGTTTTCGTTGACTTAAACTAGACTAAAATGTTTTGAATTTTCGTCTAATAAAACAAGACTAAAATGTCTTGGGTTTTCGTTGACTAAAACTACACTAAAATGTTTTGAGTTTTTATCAACTAAAACTAGACTAAAATGTCTTGCATTTTCATTGACTAAAACTTGAGTAAAATGTCTTGAGTTTTTGTCAACTAGAACTAGGGTAAAATGTCTTGAGTTTTTGTCGACTAGAACTAGGGTAAAATGTCTTGAGTGTTCGTCGACTAAAACTAGACACAAATGTCTTGAATTTTCGCCGACTAAAACTAGAATAAAATGTCTTGAGTTTTCATCAACTGAAACTGGAGTAAAATTTCTTGAGTTTTCGTCAACTAAAACTAGACTAAAATGATTTGAGTTTTTCATCGATTAAAACTAGACTAAAATGTTTTGAGTTTTCGCTGACTAAAACTAGACTAAAATGCTTTGAGTTTTCGTCGACTAAAACTAGACTAAAATGATTTGAGTTTTTCGTCGACTAAAACTAGACTAAAATGCTTTGAGTTTTCTTCGACTAAAACTAGACTAAAATGATTTGAGTATTTTGTCGATTGAAACTAGACTAAAATGATTTGAGTTTTCGCTGACTAAAACAAGACAAAAATGTTTTGAGTTTTGGTCAACTTAAACTAGACTAAAATGTTTTGAGTTTTCGTTGACTAAAACTAGACTAAAATTTTTTGAGTTTTCGTTGACTTAAACTAGACTAAAATGTTTTGAGTTTTCGTCTAATAAAACAAGACTAAAATGTCTTGGGTTTTCGTTGACTAAAACTACACTAAAATGTTTTGAGTTTTTATCAACTAAAACTAGACTAAAATGTCTTGCATTTTCATTGACTAAAACTTGAGTAAAATGTCTTGAGTTTTTGTCAACTAGAACTAGGGTAAAATGTCTTGAGTTTTTGTCGACTAGAACTAGGGTAAAATGTCTTGAGTGTTCGTCGACTAAAACTAGACACAAATGTCTTGAATTTTCGCCGACTAAAACTAGAATAAAATGTCTTGAGTTTTCATCAACTGAAACTGGAGTAAAATGTCTTGAGTTTTCGTCGACTAAAACTAGACTAAAATGTTTTGAGTTTTTATCGACTAAAACTGGAGTAAAATGTCTTGAGTTTTTGTCGATTAAAACTAGACACAAATGTCTTGCATTTTCATGGACTAAAACTGGAGTAAAATGTCTTGAGTTTTCTTCAACTGAAACTGGAGTAAAATGTCTTGAGTTTTCGTCGACTAAAACTAGAGTAAAATGTCTTGAGTTTTTATCGACTAAAACTAGAGTAAATTGTCTTGAGTTTTCGTCGCCAAAACTAGAGTAAAATGTCTTGAGTTTTTATCAACTAAAACTAGAGTAAATTGTCTTGAGTTTTCATCGCCAAAACTAGAATAAAATGTCTTGAGTTTTTATCGACTAAAACTAGAGCAAATTGTCTTGAGTTTTCGCTGACTAAAACTAGACTAAAATGTCTTGAGTTTTCATCAACTGAAACTGGAGTAAAATTTCTTGAGTTTTTGTCAACTAAAACTAGAGTAAAACTAAAAAGGGTAGAAATGACTAAAATTGGACTAAAACTGAAATGCATTTCATCTAAAGACTTAAACTTAGACTAAAATTAAAAATCGCTGCCAAAATTAACACTCTATGTGACAACTTATTTTGCAAATGCAGTATGAATTGCTGTATTGGTGAGAGCAACCATCTTTATTTTATTTTCATTTTATTTAAAAGAAAAAAAAACAGACAAAAATGAAGAGAGCAGGATTTGTTGTAACATATTTGATTGATTTCCCAGCCCTAGTAAGGATGAGGAGCCGAACACCTCTAAAGGTTGGAGAAATTCCTGGTATTTATTCATATTAAGAAAACCTTTTCAGAAACAAACAAACGAAACTGTCAAAGAAATTATTTCCACTGTTGAGAAGTTACCAAACACGTGTTTTCTGCCCACGAACGCTAATAAAGCCATTGTATGCTTTTATGTTGAAAGGAAGACTTCCGGTCTTCTCCTTCTCCAACAACGTGTTTGACGCAGCTGAAAGCGCAATCCAGAGAAAGAGGGAGGCTGACTTGACAGTGTGACAGACTTCCACGGGAACTCAGTGGAATAAACGTTCGCCGGTTCGCTGTCAGCCGTTACCGTGAGGCGAACTAGACCCCCGGAGGACCTCGGCCTCGTTTCGACCCGCAGCTCAGCGCCCAAAGCCCCGCACTGTCCCGCAGTTTTAAAGGGAACGGACAGGACGAGAGCCTGCTTCAGATTCCTCAGTGGTAAGTAGGACTGGTGTAGCGCATGCAGGCTGATGGTGTGGGCCCGCGTAGTAATATGTGTCAACTTAGCGGGGCTCTGGTCTTCGCTCCGATGCGCATCCTTTTAGGCGCATTTTGCTGAGCCGTCCGGGTCTTTACTGCCACATTGGAGTGCTGTTGGCGCAGGCTGGTCCGCACTGTCATGTTATTGTGGATGCGGCCAGCAGGCATGTTGACAACAGAGGGGGTACCCATATGTGCACTTGCGCCTATGCAGAAAAATACAACTAGTGTAAGCGGTCAGCAGTGCGTGCACACAACAATCCTGTGTACTGCACGTGAAGTGTTGATGTAGCTCTGGATGGCGAGGGTACAGTGACTTATTGATGCTACGCTCCTCACAGCCAAACAATAACTGCGCACAAACAAAATAGATCCTCCTGAGGTGTCACTGTAACCATCCTGAAGTGATATTTCCCTACAATCACTGCTCAATGTCAGAATAGGCAATGATGTATGACCCTACTAGCTGTTCATAGGAATATTTTCATTCTAACCACACAGATAAAATCCCCCGATCTGACACCAATCTATGCACATTTTAGTGTAAATGCTGTAAAACAAATCTACATCATCTTTTATGATGTCTATCTCAGCATCCTCTGCCCTCCTCACCTCGGCACTACTGCTTTATGCAGGCTTGTGTTTATTAGTTTGATGTTTCATTTTTAAAGCTGCACACAGAGAGCAAAGTTAACCAGTCAGATTGCTTGCATGCATTCATAACTGGCCTATGAGGGTGGTTCTGACCCTTGTACAGTGGTTTTACAATGTTTTAGCAGGGGTGTCAAACTCAAGGCCCAGGGGCCAAATCCAGCCCGTGGAACAGTTAAATCCGGCCAGCAAGATGATCTGATATTTCTGTTCTAACTGTCCCATCAGTCTGAGGTCTGCAGATTTCCTCAGGTATAAAAATGTGAACTTATCCTGATGATTTAAGATATCCTTAAGTCATGCAATCTGAAAAAGTAAGGAGTAAAAATATTTAGATAAGAAGTCAGGAATGTGGGACCATAAATTAATTTGTGTTTTAATTTCACATTTTCAATTTAACATCTCACAATCAGGGCTCAAACTTAGGATTTTGACTTTTTATTTCATACTTTGAGCATTTCAACTCATAATTTTGACTTGTCATACAATATTTAGAGCTTAAAGAGTCATAATTCTAATTTTTAAGTGATATTTTGACCTTTTTAACCAATTATTTTGTATTTTATCTCATATTTTCAACTCCAAACTTTGACGTCATAATCCCATAGTGTGACCTTTGAGACCACGGGTGTCAAACTCAAGGCCCGGGGTCCAAATCCGGCCCATGGTACAGTTACACCCGGCCCACAGGATGATATATTTTTATAATAACTGAAACACTGGTGAGGTCTGCAGATTTCCTCCACTATAAAAATGTAAATTTAACCTTGATGATTTAGAATATACTTGTTAAGTCATAAAAAATGGAAAAACTAAAGAACAAAAATTTATCAGATAAAAGTCAGGAATGTGGAGAAAAAATTTGTGTTTTCATTTCATACTTTCAATATTGCATCTCAGAGTCACGACTTAATCCTATGAATCTGATTTTTTATTTCATATCATTACCTTTTCGATTCATAATTTTAATTCAATCACACATTTTAACCTTTCGGATTCACAATTTTAAATTTTATTTCATATTTTGACCTTTTAAACTCATTATTTTGACTTTATATCTATAAATTTACTTATAAAAACATTATTGTGACTTTATATAACCTAATGTGTTTTTACCTTTTGAACACATTCATTTAATTTTATAATCTCAGAGTTTAAGCTCTTAAATTTATCATTTTGACTTTTTTAAATTTCAAAAGTTTTTATGCCCATAATTTATCACTGATAAAAAGGAGTTGACAGTTTATGGTTAAATGTTGACCCTGTTAGGCCCTCAGGTTAGACCTAAATTCAGAATCCAGCCCCTGCTGTGATTGAGTTGACACCCCCGTTTTAGACTCACAGTTTAAATTTTGAATCATATTTTGACTTTTAATTTCATGGTTACAAATTTTATTTCATATTTTGACCTTTTAAACTCATGATTTTGAATTTCTTTCTAATATATTTGCCCTTAGAACATTATTTTTTAATATTGATTTATGTTTTGACCTTTTTGAACTAATAAATTGACTTTTCTCAGATTGTGAGCCTTTAAACTTATCTTTCTAACTTTTTAAATGTCAAAATATTTTATCATCAGTGCTAAGTTTTATTGTTTTTTCATATTTTATTACCGGTGAAACAAGGATGACAGTTTATGGTTAAATATTGACCCTGGTAGGCCCTCAGGTTAGACCTGAATCCAGAATCCGGCCCCTGCTGTGATTGAGTCGACACCCCTGCCTTAAAGGCACCACCGGTGCATTTTTATTCAGATTATAGGTAAGCTAAAAATAACCCTGGTTGATTGCAGACTCTATGCTTTTCATGCTTACGTTAAAATCTCTTAGTATTGAGCTGAATTGCTAAGAACTGTTAGGCTTTCCATCTGATCTTAGTTGCCACTTTTTAATAATCTTTGCTCTTTAAGTTTGGGATTTTTAGTTGCATATTTCTGCAGAGTAAGACATGATTGCATGAGAACTAACTGTGGTACCTTTGACACAGTCGTGTCTGCATCAGAAGAACCTGCTCAGTGATTTTCCAGTGAACCAGAGGCCTGATAACTCTGGGCACATATCTCCTCTATCCCGGGCTATTAGAGAGGAGATGTTATCATAACAGGTCCTTGACCTTATATGTGTGTATGCACATATGCACCACTACCTAGTAAATGAATACACCCATAGCACCTTGAACAGTTACACAACCAACCTCGAAGCGTTCCTGACTCTAGTGTGACATGTCCAGGGGCTGAAGGACCATGTAATCAAAATACCACACAGTTTTTCATACAAAAAGCACTTTTCAGCCGTGTCGTTTTTCCCATGTCCTTAAACCATTTAAGTGATTACATAAATACTCTTGAGGCAAAAGGAGGTCTAGATTTTAAGCTTTCAGATCCTGGTTTGACCCAGACTGTAGCCCACTTTGGTGTCACCTAACCTACCCCCTCAGCCTGATTGGTGAGCTAAGTGTGCACTTATGTGTGTGGTGTTTGCACGTGTTTGTCTCCTTTCACAGCTTTGGGTCTGTGTAATATCAACACCTACATGTTGTCAGTGTCAGGCAAAGAGTTGGGTATGATCGCGATTACTTTTGTGTCATGGTTTGTGTGTGAGAGTGAGAGCGAGACACAGCGGAGACGGATTGAGGTGTCAGCCTCCTATTATAAGAAAAATGACTCATTCTTTTCTCACAGGTACAATCCTCCAACTGAAGATCACGCAAAAAGGCCCAAAGAGCTCTTTAAGCTTTCATAGCCTCATTAGAGTAAGCACAGCAAAATGGTGGGCTTTGCATTTTTTCCATCTCATTGCATTTAGGTGTGTTCCCTGGCAACTCTTATGTGGTTTCCTGTTGTCTCAGTGATTCCAGGTGAGGGAGACACACCTAGGCGAGGATCATGGCACTGGAATGTTCTGTGCCTGTGGATTTTGTGCTTTTTGCCGTTTTGTCTGTGCTGCTGGCACGCAGGTAGATTCCTGGAAGAGGAATGCCATGCCTCCCCTGGAGGCGTTGTTTCATACTCAGGGCTGTGAAGAAACGTACAGTATGACGACAGGAGCGTCTGTAGAGCAGAGCAGAAGGTCAGACATGTGAGCACAGTGGCATTTAGGAGGAATTAGTCCAGTATGCTACATTCATGCTTTAGGGAAGGAAATATCAGATGACCAACCATCGATTATGAAAGAAAATCCAACTTGGGCTTCATTATATTGTGCAATAAAGCCCCTATTATTAACACAATCTGAAAAAGCACAGCCAAACTTAATACAGTGATAAAATGAACGGTAAAAGTTTTGCATTCATTAATTGCTGCATCAAAAAGTTCCAAATATTTGCCTTTACAGGTCCTTAAAGTAAGGCTTGTCTGTCTTTTTAAATAAATATTTTTGGACTTTTTATGCCTTTATTGACAGAGGAGGACAGAGTCAGAAACAGGGGTGAGAGAGTGGGGGATGGGAACCTGGATGGGAACTTTGAGGGCTGAGCTCTCAAATAAACAATAATAATAATCTTTAAACTGGTCTTTAAAACATGTTTTTGTTTTCAGATTTTTTTTCTTTCAAATATACGTTATTTTAGCCTCTTACAGTGAGCTCTATCCCTACACTTATGTCAGCCACAAGGGGACGATTGAGATATTTCAGCTGAATATTTCTGGGGCTGTCATGTAGTTAAATGATTAGGGCTGGGCAATTAATCACAAATTAGATTAAATCACAGTACAGCCTGCTGCAATTTTCAAATCGCAGTAGTTGCAATATTTCTTTAACTTGAAATATGTCAAAATACCAGTTTAATAAATCATTTTTTTGCAGCGGCATAGATCTATGCACATTATGCAGACATTCAAGTGTCTATTTCTTTATAGTGCTTTACAAAAATCCTCCTTTTTGTGTTTCATGTATGTTTTTATTAATCAAAATGAGAGACGTTAAAAAGATAACGCCCTTAAACAAAGCAAAATACATCACATTTGCAATACGGGCAAAAATAGTTAGCTCATTCTAAAGCAGGGTACACACATAAAGATAAACATAAAGACACATAAACACACATAAAGATTAATTAAAGATAATTTTTGTCCCGATTTTCTCCCTTCCCGACCAAGGACGGCAGATTATCTTATGTCCTATAAGATTATCCTATCAGATTATCCTGTGGTCTGAGGTGAGTTAAGAGTGAATTTGTCCCGATAATCGGCTCTGGAAATGGTCTGGGCCGAATTGTGACGTGGAATGAAATGTAGCCAATCAAGAAGCGAGCTGACTGAGGAACAAGAAAGCAGGCGTAAATAAAAACAAGCATGGCTGACCTACTGAAGCATCATAAAGTGCGTCGGACTTCTGAAATGGAGGAAATGAGGGAATTCCTCTTCTTGTATGTCCTCTTCCATGTTACATGT
This sequence comes from Cheilinus undulatus, assembly GCF_018320785.1. Classification (NCBI taxonomy): domain Eukaryota; kingdom Metazoa; phylum Chordata; class Actinopteri; order Labriformes; family Labridae; genus Cheilinus; species Cheilinus undulatus. The sequence goes on from NC_054880.1 coordinate 45,216,155, forward strand.
TGTGTTTTCATGTTGTTGCTATGGTTCTTATTCTTTGATTTTGTTAGATCACATGTGATCACGCAAGATTTCTGTCTTGGAGGACGAGATTCTAGATCAGTGGTGGGACAGAATCATGATTTGTGTGGTGTGCTCTGTGTGTTCAGATTATCGGAGCACACCACACACAGTACGATCAAAACTGTTCAATGCCTGATTTTTTATCTTCATGTGTGGGGTCTCTATCAGATAAATCTCTTTTAAGATTTAGACATTCCTTATGCTTGTACCCCGCTTAAATAAAACTGATGAAGCCTAGTGTTACTTCATGAAAGTCATACCTCAGCTGTGATCAGCTGGTAGCCAGCCTCACCTCCCCCACCCCAGCCTCCTCCTTTATAGCTTAAAGCTTGTTGCACCCTCATATTCAGATTCATGCTATTATGGATTCAATGCTTCAGAAATAATTTCACCATTTTCGATACACATGGTCTTACTTATGAAATTATTTGTTGCTTGCATTTGTCAAAAAATACACAAGATTAACCCAAGAATAATCGCATATTAAATCACAATATTTGGGGAAAAAAATCACAATAAGATTATTTTTGCAAATCGTTCAGCCCTATTAGTGGTTAGTGAATAACCCAAACACAAATGCCTGAAGCCCAAAGTCGACACAGAAACTGTTAACTTTAATCCAGAGTGGAGAGATGAGTTTGTGTTTAACACGCATCATATTTGCTGGTAGCAGCTGACTGCTGGGTTGTTTTAATCCCAGTTATTTGTGAGGTTGTTTTAATAGCTGTAGGGCGTTAATAAAAAATAGAGAGAGAGATCATGTTCTTGGGGCCAGATGGGAAGATGTGGAGGGCCTGGTGTGGCCCCAAGCCTGCAAGTTGATGATCATTGCCATCGTCTATCCAACCATTTTTCCTTGGAGCCCCCGCAGGACTCAAGAGAGGAGAAAAAGTGACACACTGCTGCCAAAAATCAACACAGATTTTAATTGTTTCACTGACAAAACCCTAAAACATGGTAGATGCATGCTTTTCTTATAAAAAGACCTTTGCATCAACTACTTAATAACTGCTTTATCATGGTTTTAGTCAATATTTGCTAATCTAATTTTGGCAGCCTCAGAGCAGACAAAGCCTCATGACCCCCCCCCCCCCCCCCCCGGTGGGTCCTGGCCCCCAGGTTGGGAACCAATGGTCTATCTAATTTCACTGCCACTTTATTATTTCTGGCCTTTTGAATGTTGATCTCACAGATCAAATGAGGCAGCTGCAGTCACTTAAAAAAATTAGGTCAGTCAAGATTTATCAAGTTAATCATGATCAAGATCTAAAATTATGGCAGTAGTTTTTCTGATGCGATTAATTACGTGTTATTGTCCATTTCAGCATACTTTGGTCAATGCACGTCAACGTCTACATGTGGCCACAGCGTTGTAAAATAAATCCACCTCTGCTCCTTTATGTCTCATTTCACTTTAAAACATCAGAGACAGCTCAGTGGGTAAGTCAGAAGATATCTGCACCTTTTAATAATCTCTTAATTCATTTTTAATCTGTTACAGATTCCCTTTTCCATTGTTAAGTTAATTCTAATATCATTTAACTGTAAAAGCAGCTCTGTATCAAAACAGGAAGTCAATGAGCCTTAATTAAGAAAATAAAATCCAAAATGACACAAAAATAGTTTAAGGCGCATAAGAAAGGGTGCAGTTAATTGAAGTTAACTACAGAGATTCTGAGATTAAATACAAGTTAACTTTTTAATTTGACAGCCCTGAAACAAACACAAACTAAAAAGGCTATTAATTCAAAAAAATCTTCCACAGGCATTTTGTATCTGGAGAAACTACTTTCAGCTTCATTTAGCTTCCTTTAATTTTTATTTTAACTTTTTCAGGATCACAATTGAAGTTAAATAAAACACCAGTATTCACACAGGTGTCTTTTCCAGTCCAGCTCTTTGGTGTGAGACAATCAGCCGTCCCTTTGTTTACCTCCTATTTTCCAGTTTCATGATTTTTATTTGATCATCTCCCTTTAATGAATACTAAGGATCTCTGGATTTTCGTCATAAGCAGGTCAGACTTTAAACGCTGGCACGACTTTAGTTCTTAAATGAATGCCTGTAACACCCATCAACCTCGCTGTAGCATGTTTTACTTCTATGTAATTACAAGTGTTAGTGTGCTAACACCGAAACGTGCCGAAACTCCTCATGTTGGCACTGTCGTTGTGATTGTATTGGCAGGTACAGTCAAGGAAATAATTGAGTAAAGCACTCACGTGCTGTCCATAAATTAACAGCAAATCTGACAGGTTCATGACTCAGAGTTTCCTCTTAAGCCTGATTCGGTTTATTGATGGCATATTATCAAAATGAGAAGTTGAGTTTCATTCGTTTTTGTTCCGTTTTGACTCTCAGATCTCTCGACGATGGGACTGAATTGAGGAGAGCACCAGGATCTCTGAGGGAAAAGCTCTGAATATCGCCCAGTTTGGAGGGAAAGACAAACAGCTGGTCCAGTGAAAACAGCCTCAACTTTTATAAGAGAACATGGAGAACTGATCACAAACCAGGAGACGCCACAAGGAAACTCCTCCCTCCCTGTCCACCAACGGCAATGGCGGGGCTCAAACGCCATCATGACGGGAAGATCGCTGGGCTCTATGACCTGGACAAGACTCTGGGCCGGGGACACTTCGCTGTGGTCAAACTGGCCCGACACGTTTTCACTGGTGAAAAGGTACGTTTGTCCGTGTCTGTACATGTACTGGAATGTTCTGATGGTTGACTTCCTTCATACTTGAACTGCATTTATAGATGGCAGCCTCGCCCTAACAGACAGACATTCCAAAGATGGGCGACTGGTAACGCTTTAGAGATTGGAGAAATGTCTCAGTGGTAGATCAGCAGATTCATGTCAACAGACTGTGTTAGACTGTGTGTTGTTTTAGCATCACATGATGGGTTTAAGGTTGCTTTAGAGCAGTTTGCATAATTAAACTGTGATTATTTGTAATTTTCTTTGATAATCATATCGATATCTTGAGTATCTGCTCTTTCAATCAGCAATTAGCTGTTTCACTTCTGTGCATGAGCAACCTCTGCAGTTTGAGAAGGTTGCTGCTGATTGTTGTCGACTGGAGCAGATGTCTATCATCAGCCCTCATTATGCCGCTCTTCTAGGTTGCTGTGAAGGTGATAGATAAGACTAAGCTGGACCCGGTGGCACGGGGGCACCTTTTCCAGGAGGTGCGATGCATGAAGATGGTGCAGCACCCCAACGTGGTGCGCCTTTACGAAGTCATCGACACAGCAACAAAGCTCTACCTCATCCTTGAGCTGGGAGATGGAGGAGACATGTATGACTGCATCATGAAGCACGATGGAGGCCTTGCTGAAGAGGTGAGTGGGCAGGAGGGGGTCTTCAGGTGGTCCTCCATCACAATCCATCATGTTGTGATGAAAGAAGCTGTACAAAAAGTTCAAATCTTGAGGGGGAGAAATTTGGATGGAGTTTTAATTTTGCTCCTAACTGTGACCCCTGTAGAAATAGAGCTGTGGGCTATTCAAATACAGCTAGACATGCATGAATGTATTGCATACTCAGTCTAAAGGTAACTCATTCTAGACACTCAAATGTGAAAAATTGAAATTTGAATCTTTGCATGTGAAGTAGGAAAACTTTCTGACATAAAGATGGCTCGCAAAAAGTTTGCTTAAATGCATTTAAAGTTAGTAAGTCTTATACTGTACAGAATTGAAAAAAAAAATCACACAAGAGATCAAATTTATGATTCTGCTAACTCAGATTATTTTTGAGAATTGAAGGAGAAAATTGACGCCGTTCTCCTTTATGTCTGTTCAGTAGACACTGTTGGCAATGCTCAGCACAGAACTGCAAATCTGAAGTGGAAAAGTGTGCTGTGGTCTGATGAGTCCACATTCCAAGTGGTTGCCAGGTCCTCCAGGCTAAAGAGGAAAAAGACAAATGCACACTGGTGTGCTTTGAGCCAAGTCTTGGAGCTGCAGCTATACAATAACTTCAGCTCAGTCAGGATCACTCTGTCAAGAAACAAACATGATTTGCAGTCATAGATAGTGTTTCCTTATTAGCAGTTGTAGATTTGCTGTTATTCATACGTGGCTGTTCTATGAAGGAGGAGCTAGGGTGGAGGAGGCTTGTACAAAGTGGCTTGGAAAGGGAGCAGCAAAGCGTAGCCAGGTCAGATCAGTTTAAATATGGCAGCATGAGTGCGATTAGCTAATAGCACGCTTAAAAGCCAATCAGCTGGCCATCAGCTGATTAGGGCTTGCGTGAGATCAGCTGATCTCAATTATACAGTAGTGCTGGACTCCATGGCCTGCCTGTACTATACACTAGATTTACTGGAACGTGTTTTAAATGGGCAGTTTTATATAGACATGGATTTGGTGTGCCTTTTGGCAAAAAAGGTTAAATCTAGAATCTAACGTACAACGCCAACATCTGTGATAGTGTGGGGGTGTTTTAGTGCCCATGGCATGGGTCATTCCCACATCTGTGAAGGCATCATCAGCCCTCTGAGGTCTGAGGGTATTTCCTTGATTTTTACGTCATTTTTAAATTCACCTTTTTAAGGTACTCACAAATAACATACCTGAGAGTTTATATCAAAATCTTCAGGACAACCTCAGCTTTATGGGCACTGAGGCTCAGTGTGTCTGGAAAAAAATGCTGGCAAAAGTCTATGAAGAACATGCAACCGTACCATTTATTACCTCCGCCAAGGAGGTTGTGTGATCAGCAGGCTTTGTTAGCTAGTTTGTTTGTTAGCAACATAACTCAAAAAGTTCTGGATGGATTTTCATGACATTTTCAGGAAATGTCAGAAATGGCATAAGGAAGAACTGATTAGATTTTGGGAGTGATCTGGAGCACTGTCTGGATCCAGGAATTTTTTAAAGGATTCTGTACTATTGGGAGATAGGGCTAACGGCAGAGGTCTGCACTCTCTGTGTGCTTTTCTAGTTTTACTCTGTTCTATGCTGATAATGGGTCAGTTTAAATGTTTTATTGAAATTTCAACATATTTATCTCAATTTCTTGCAATAAAAGACCTGATTTTTCCATGTTAATGATGGAATTTCTCAAGATCCCTGGAAAATTGACTCAAATTTACATGTTATCATGGGAAAAGGGGGTGTAAAACGTGTGTTTTCTCCTGTCTCTTTTTTCTTTTATAAAATCTGTTCCATCCAAGATCTTAAGTGCAATATTTTTATTTATTTAAACGTGCATTGTTGAAAATCTTGGGAAATTTAGGTTGTGATTTGTCATCAATGATTTTGTGGGTCCTGAGGCTAGAGCAGTTGAGAACCACTGGTCTGGAGGATTGTGTGAAGAGTTATTTTAGCCCAAATGCTGAATTTTGAAATCCAATTTTTGAACATTTCTGAATCTCTTGTGAAAACACACCTTCATTCACATGGATGCATTGTTTTGGAGCATGAAATAGGTCAACAAATGTCTTAGCTTCACAAAAGTAGTGGCACAAATGAATAAAAAAAATTGGTTAGTGCAGAAAACATGTTTAAAAATGGCATTTTGTCATTTCGTTTTTTGAGCACGAATGCAATTTCTTCACCAAAATGAAGCTGTTCCATCTTCGTCACTGCTTCTCAGTGTTTGCTCCAAGGTTTCTGCTCCTGTCTCTTGCCTTATCTCTTCTGCAAAACCTGTGATAGGGAGGACCTTAGGGATTTCAAAGTGTTAATTGGTCGGTAAAGGTTGACAGACAGAGGATTCATCCAATCAGGCACAGTGAGAGATGGCATGTGCCCATTGCTCTCTTATTCGCCCTGTAACTCTGGCTGTGAATCATGTGGGATGGCATGTGAGGTTGGAAGTGAAAGATGAGATTTTCCCGTTCATGAAGGTGTTTGAACTGCATTTCTATGATGTAAAATGACAAAAATATGAATAAAAACAGCCAAAAAGTGTCTGTGAGGGCTTAGACCTCAGAGGGTTAATACTGAGAGGTACATGCAGCTGTGACTTCACAAACATTACTACTATGTTAAAATGTGGACTAAAATGTTAAAAATGACTCAGAACAATCTAGTTATGAAAAAGCAGTATGGAGTTGTGCATGTTTTCTTGGTGTTGGTTCCACAAACCAAACACAGACACTCACAGAAGCGTGTTTAGAGATGTGGGGTTAGTTTTCCATGCTGTTTGCTGTCTTACTAACTCTCTAAACTTATTTAAGCATCTCATTGTTTTATATAACCAATCCTTACTACGGTCACTGTCTTTCCTCTTCAAGGTGGCCAAGTGTTACTTTGCCCAGATTGTCCACGCCATCTCCTACTGCCACCGGCTGCACGTGGTGCACAGGGACCTGAAGCCGGAGAATGTGGTGTTTTTTGAGAAGCAAGGCGTCGTCAAGCTCACTGACTTTGGCTTCAGTAACCGCTTTCAGCCCGGGAAAACTCTCAACACCTCCTGTGGCTCTCTGGCCTACTCTGCTCCTGAAATACTGCTGGGGGACGAGTACGATGCTCCGGCTGTGGGTGAGTCCAGATAACTTTTATAGAGCGGATTCTGGGTTATGAAGCACTGATAGATTTATCAGGAAGCTGTTACATCAGTCGCCTATACTGGAATGAGATACCTTCCTGGTCTGAAGTCCAGAGGTTGCTCTTACCACAGCAGGTTCAGGTTGTGTTCTTCCATATCAGCCAGGTTAAGTGATGCAGGCCCTTTATCTGTAGATCTGACCCACTGATACGTCTGGAATAGAGCTGAACAATAAATCACAATTTTATCATTATCACAGTGTGACCTTTGGCAACAGAGACAAAGAGAAGTCTGTGTGTGTCAGAGGAATCATTTTATGCAAACTAACAATGCTTTTTCATTCAGTGTGTACTTTCATCATGTTCTCCCACCGTCTTCATGCAGTTAGACGAAACTCAAACTAGCCTCGGAGCAAGAATGTTAGGAAATATCAGTACACTAAAATATGCGTTAAAATAAGAACAAAGAACAGCAGTGAGTTGTTTTCTTTTCAAAAACAACAAAAGTTGAGTACTTACATGTCTATAGTCACCATGTTTCGCGTTATTCCTGTGCACGCACAGCTGGATAGCTGCTACGTCACGTATTTTGTTGTTCTGATTGGCCCGTAGAGATGTGGCAGATAGAACGTTCATCCAATCACACTCCAAGTTTTTTTAAAGCCTCTGCCTTTTCTCAAATTTTTCCTATTGAAGCTTTCCCAGATGGATGTGTGAAACAAATCTATCTGGCATGTTGGGTTAACCATATAAAATACAGTCACCGAATTTACGGAGGTTACCTGAACGCATCATATTTTCCGTCTTCAGCTCCTAAAGTTCGCTAATTGACTTCAGTTTTGCCGATTCCAGCGTGGATTTCTACACTGGATTAATATTGTTAACAAACAGGACTGTCTCAAAGTTTTGGAGCACTTTCCAGCATTTTTCTGAGCAGCTGAAGAAGAAAACTGTCCTGAAGCAGCTGAACAGAGTGGTATGACCATGGCTTGATCCTGTGTTGTTGTTAGCGTCTTTGCTAACATTAGCACAGCTCATCACTGCAGCATGTACCCACAGTTTTGGCTTTCACCCCCACGCATGGAAACATCCGCGCTGGAGGACTACGGGAGCAAGTTGTGGTCAAACTTAGTCATATGATTAAATTGCGTTATTATTTTTTTATGCATTAATGTAAACAGCCCTAATATATATATGTATATATAATATGCAAAAAAAATCACAGTATATCGCCTTGCTTATAGTAAGACAATATGTAACATCAATATCGTATTGGCACCCCTGTAACACAGTACCTATCATATCCCCTCTTGGAGTAATTGTTGTAGATTTAGTGGTTGAAAAAAGCTTGAAACAAGAATCATGTTGCATGTAGCTAAGAGCTAATACAGATCATTTCAAGCTGGTTTATTTATTACAGCTCTTTATTGCAATACTATATTTTTATCCATATAGTACATGTCTAACTAAAAATAGATTTTTAAGTAAAAGATAATAAGATTGACTTGTTTACTGCCCATATTTAAGCCTGTAGTAGCTCAGAAAACTGGGATAACTTCACGTATTTTTTCATTCACAATATATAACACATAAAGAAAATGCATTACATTTTCCCAGTATCATGCAGTCCTAGTTCACAAACACTTGGAGCATGCTGTGTTACCTGTAGTACTTTCAAGGACCCTGCAGACGGCATGACATAGATGCAGCTTTATCAGCCAGCTGATTCAAAGAGAGGAACCACTCAAAGTTCAGAAGCACACATGGCCATTTTGGAGATAAGACTGTTATATTGTACTTTAATAATTGCTGTCTTTTAAATGCGTTTTTGTTGTCCCCAGCTATGTTCAATAAAAAAGCCTTTTTGAGTTTACTACAATGGTTAACAAAACAGGCTAAAATAGGTTTCCTCATCTGAATCACCACATCCTTCCTTTAAGCAGCCTCACGATTGGCCCTCCGCTCCTGACACTGAAAGTGGAACAATTTCTCCTGAGCCGTAAGCTTGGATGTAAAATTAAAATGCCGTAGAAAAGGAATGAAAAGAAGCGTGCAGATTCGGGGGTGAAAAAGGTAAAGAAGCGTAAAAAGAGGACAAGAGAACAAGAGAAGAGCAGAGAGAGGTCCCGTGTGTTTACCCAGAGGCCACTGCAGCAGAGCAAGGCAGAAGCATTTTCTATTTTTCTGACTGAGTGGATTTGCAGTGGCTATTTTCTTCTGTTTGCCTTCGCCCTGTCTCTGTCTCTTTGCGCCAGGCAGATGAGCTGCTCTCAAACACTAAGAGGGAGTAATAACAGTCTCTGTAATCAGACTGCATGTGCTGCACTGAATGACTGAGAGAGTGGCTGCACATGTGAGGTCAGCTGGCCTGCAAAGCCCGTCTGAGCGCCTGACCCAGATGACAAATTAGACATTCGTGGGCATTTCCACTGGTTGTGTGTTCTGTGCTCTGGAGTGCTGGTACTGCCTGCCCGCTATTGTTCATTCAGCTGAGATGATGATGTTTTGATTGCGAGGATTATCCGCCCAGTCGGGATGTAATGTTGTGTGATTCTATCAGCACTGCAGTTTGATGTGGGAGAGGATGAGCGGAGGCCAGCAGTCCTGACGTGTGGAGCTTTGAGGTAACATGGCCCGGGATCTCAGTGCTGCCAAGGTACCTGCTGACAGTCTGCAGGGTGCTGAGGTTTGCTGGTGATGTGCCAGGTGGCTGCCAGCCCAGTTTGTTGCAGAGATAAAGAGGCTGTCCGCACTCGGCTCTCTCAAGTCGGGCTTGTTTGGAGTTCTTTGCTCTTTTTAGGAAGTGCTGAAAATAATTTTAGATGAAAAGGGATCCAAAATAGAGAGGGTGATGTTGCACCACAGCTCAGTCCTGCAGCTGAGAGAAGGAGTGGATTAGCAGGATACCAAACTTCAGAAAAGGAAATAAAAACACCAGTTTCATTTTGAATCAGAAGTCACGTCTCCATTATTCTCTCACGTGCTAGGGCAGAGATGGGCAACCTGGACCACAAGAAGGGCCACAGTCATTTTGTCCTAAGGCCAGAGGCACAATTTCTACAAACTGCAGGGCACTCTCAGTTTAACAAGTCTCTGAATTCTGGCTATAACCTCGTATCTCCATTTTTCATGATTTTATTTTATTTATTTATATATTTATTTTGTAAATTGGTGCTTTTGGTCACCCTTTACATCTCTCTACAAATTTTAAACCAATAAAAAGTGTCAAGTATAATGTCGTCCATGAAAAATTCAAATTTTCTTTCTTCAAAAGTATTGATTTTGAAAATAAAATGCAATAAATTGCAATTACTTATAATCTAATAAAAGACAAAAAATGTAACTTTTCTTAGATTTCATTTTATCAACATTTTAAGTTAAACACACAGTAAAATGTAAAATAAAGGGCTAAACACAGAATTCAAGCCAGTTTAAGCTACTCTTACTGGTTACTGGAATTTACTGGTTACTTAAGTAAATATTCTGCATTTTGTAAATGCATTTAGTAATGGCTAGAAATATACATTTTGCTATACAAACAAAGACAGTGATTAAGTTCACAGTGCATTCAGAACGTATTCGGACCCCCTACACTATGTTTGTTTTTCCTATGTTGCAGCCTGATGCTACAAAAGAAAAAATAAATATTTTTTCTTATTAATCTCCATGCAATACACCATAATGACAAAGTGAAAACAGAATTTTAGAAATGTTTGCAAAATATTTAAAAATATAAAACTGACAGTATGCAAACCCTTTGTAGAAACACTGTAAATGTTGCTCAGGTTCCTCCCATTCCTCTTGATCTTTGCTGAGATGATTCTACACCTTGGTTGGAGTCCACCAGTGGTAAACTAAACTGATTGGACGTGGTTTGGAAAGGCACACACCTCTCTATAGAAGCTGACCATGATATCAGAGCGAAAACCAAGCAGTGAGGTCAAAGGAGCTGCAGAGCTGCAGAGCTCAGAGACAGAAATGTTGGAAGGATAGACACTTGGCTTTCATTTGGAGTCTTTTGCAAACTATAAGTAGGCTTTCATGTGTAAAGGAAAAATGTCCATCTAGCCATTCCACCATAAACCCAGATCAGTGGAGGTCTGCAGTGATGGTTGTCCTCCTGGAACTCTGTCCCACCTCCACACAGGATCTCTGGAGCTCAGTTAGACATCAGGTTCTTGGTCACCTCTCTTGCTAACACCCTTCTCCCTCAGAGTCCTGAATGTGCTAGACTTCCTCTATATGAGAATTCTGGAGGCCACTGTGCTCCTGGAACCTTCAGTGCAGCAGAATTCTTTGATATCCTTCCTTAGATCTGTGCCTGTCACATCCTGCCTCTGAGCTCTGCAGCTCTGCAGCTCCTTTGACCTCATGGCTTGGTTTCTGCTCTGATGTCATTGTCAGCTGTGAGGCCCTCTATAGAGGTGTGAGCCTTTAGAATCATGTCCAGTCAGTTTGATTTAGCACAGGTGGACTCAGATCAAGGTGTAGAAACATCTCAGCAAAGATCAGAGAAATGGGAGAAATGTTGTTGCACAGGATCAGAATACTTATCAGTGTGATATTTCAGTTTTCTTCATGTTTGAATACTTTGCAAACATTTATATAATTCTGTTTACACTTTATCATGATGGGGTACTGAGTGCAAATTAATTAGAATAAAATATTTTTTTTACTGTTGAATCAGGCTGCAACACAACAAAACTGAAGAAAGTGGAGGGGATTGAATTAGGGCTGGGCGATTAATCGCAAATTAGATGAAATCGCAATATGGGATGCTGCAATTTTCAAATCGCAAACGGTGCAATATTTCTTTAACCTGAAACTTGTGCCAGAATACCATTCTAGTGTCATATTTTTAGAATAGTGCACAACGAATCCTATTTTCTACACTTTTATGTTTTTCTTAAACATGAGAATTAAAAAATTAAAAATTATCCTTCCTTTGAACACAACTGTTCATACCCATTATGCAAAATGAATTAAAAAATCATCACAATTAGATACAGTACTGTGCAGAAGTTAGAGACATGTAACGGTTCTTCACAGGTCCTGATGTTCCACTACCACGGGCTGAAGAGAGGAGGGAGGGCGGCCAGAGTCAGTGTCGACACGTTTGACATGTACATGTGTCACTCAGCAGCCAAGGGCGAGCTTAACAGCGTTTCTTTGCACCCTGGTAATACGCCCAGCAACCGCCAACAGTTTTCAGGTGCTTAGAACATACGACAACACGACAACCAGGGGGGTGTGGCAACCCTCCTCCCTGCCCTAACAATACCCTAGGCTATGTTTAAGCGCCACATCAACCCATTACTCCACCCTAAGGCTGTGGTTTTTGTTTGTTTTCATCAGATTATTTTCCCATGCCCTTGGTAAGGAACAAAGACATCCAGAGCATGACCTAGGGTGTGTCAATCCTCCTTCCCACCCCGATGGGGCCCTCAGGTGGGCGTACTCACCGTTACACGCCTTACTTCAGCCTCAAATTTTGGCCAAAACATGCCTAAAACCTTTGCACAGTACTGTATTTTTTATAAATGTTCTGCCTTAGTTTAATCTAATATTGTGCTGGTCTTAGTATGAAATAAATCATTGCTTGTTTTTGTTGGAAAATGCGTGAGAAACTTAAGAATTAATTGCATATTAAATCACAATTTTGGGTAAAATATATCGCGATTAGATTAATTCCTAAATTGTTCAGACCTAGTTTGAATACTTTCTGAAATACAGCCAGTTATATCTCTTATTCTTACAATGAGTCAAAAATACACCAGTAATCAAAGATTATGATGGCTTTAGTTGTGTTTTCATGGCAGATTTTGTCCTTTTTTTCCTTCATATTTACAAACTGCTGACATTTGCTGCCAGGATTATATCCAACAAGTACTGTAACTATCATCATTTGTTAATAGCTTCTTTATTTCTCACTTAATTCTCTCAAACACATCAAAAAATAGTAAATTTAGCAACCATAAACACCTAATTCCCATTGTGAAATCTTAAATGGTGTGTTTTCTCTGACATGGTGCTCTAGTGGAAGGAAACAGAGTGAATTAAAGGACAGAATAAACACCAAAATACGTGAAATTTTGACATCGCCCAGGCAGTTAGAAGGAAATGACGTGGTGCATCATGTTTGTGCTCTGGGAGAAGATGATTGCCTAATAAGCGCTATGAAAAGATGCCAGCCTCTTTCTGCTGTCTGATGTTATGCAGCGTGTGGGCTCTCTCCTTTTTTGTCTCCAGTAAATGGAAAGTTAAATATAGAATTCTGCCTCCTCTTCAAGAAGCACAAGCTGCACTTAAAAAAACGACTTACTTAATAGCAATTACAAAGAACACGTCCTGGACACATGCATAATTCAGAGCATATCTGTGCATAATGAACCTGCACAAGTGGAGGATCTTTCTTTAAAAACACGTTACATAAGGATCAGCAGGACAGGATGCCGAACTTGGCGGATCAGCCTGGGGTTAACAGACATAAGGGAGTGGTTGTTAGTTGTCTCAGGGAAACAATGGCTGTTAAAAAGCTGTTCAGAACAGAGGAAAGGGATGTTTACATTCCCGGCTGTCACCGATAAGTAGCCATCGTTGTTAGCTCAGGGGATGCTTATGTTCACTGACGTGGACCCTGTAATCCAGAGATGTGTCAACCATCTGGTTTATAAATAAAGTTATTGAGGAAGGAAGTTTGGTGGACGACTGACGCAAGTAATGAGGGAGCAGGGTCATGGTTGCTAGGATACGTTGGCTAGGGGGTAAGATGGTGGTGGGGACTGCAGCAGAGTTTGCTCCCTCCATCAGCAGCATGAGACGCTCGTTCACAGCCTCAGAGCAATAAATACTCGCCACCCACGGTAAACTGGCACATTTACTTTACCAGATTGAAATCTGCAGCAGATCCAGGCAATCACATGAAGAAATGTGAAGACATATCATGTGGGTTAGAGGAGGATTAACACACTTAGGCTCAGCGTGTCTTTATAGAAGCAATCTTTAAAACAACTGCATGCATCTGCACTCCGCGCTGCTTGGAGATGAGTCATTTGCATGTATGGTTGGTTTTCTATTTTAAAGTGAGAACTGTTTCTGGCCTCTGCAGCCTGAGCCGACATGACAGAGAGGCTTCATCAGCACAAAATCCTTAAAGGAGACAGTCACACAGTTATTTCGTTCTATAGAGCCTGAAAGCTGCAGCAGCCGGCGCATCATACAGAGACTCTTCCATTAAAGAGTTTTTACACAGCCATGTATCAGACTGAAATAAATAGTGAACCTCATATGTGACCTACAAAAATAAAAGTGACCATCAGGGGCGTGAGTTAACATTTCTCCAGGCTATAGTTGCATTGATTGTTTGTGACTACTGTCAGTGGGTCAGATGAAGAGACACTCTGCTGAAAGATGGGTCAGTTTTTTGTCAGATATCACTCCTCATCTTCCTCCTTAAGCCTGATTTCTACTTTTGTATTTGATCTGTGGTAAGATGGGTTCATGCAGGCCTGTTTCTACACTAAAGCAAACATTGCAGCATGATGCAGGCCTCCTCTAACCCTGCAAAACAGATGAATACGCCTGTTTCCTTGTTTTCACTGGTGAATCCATCTTGCAAAGCTCCCGTCTGAACCATTTGGGCCCGGTTAGAAAGTGACAGGACCAATCAGCGGAATATGGTGGAAGACATTAGCGTGGATGCTGCTAAAGCGCCAGTTTTATCAGAACTTGACGACATTTCTTCGTTAAAAGAAGAACAAAGAACAGCAGTGAGTTGTTTTCTTTCCAAAAATGACAAAAGTCGTGTACTGACGTGTCTACAGTTGCCATGGTTCGCATTATTCCTTGGTAGCTGCGCGCATGCACCTTGGTCGCAGTTACGTCACGTGTTTTGTTGCTCTGATTGGCCCGTAAAGATGTGACAGACAGAATGTTCATTTAATCACCTTCCGAGTTTTTTTCAAATCCTCTGCCCTTTCCCAAACACTATGTATCGAAGGTTTTTCAGATGGATGTGCGAAACAAATCCAACCGGCATGTCAGGTTACACCTCCTCGAAATTCTAACTACAAGGTGGAACAACGTAGACCACAAGCCCGGTGATTAGTATGCTGGGTAGCATTGCATTCCCTTCACTATTAACATTTTCAGTATCGCAGATTCTCCTCTCTCTGCCTCAACCTAACATCGCCTCTCCTCTCTTTAATGCTCTTAGACTGCAGAATACTCAACTGCTGCTCTGTATGAACAGCTTCACCTCCAGCATAGCCATAATTAAGTTTTAGAAAAGTACACCCTTTCCCAGATGAATATGAATATTTATCCATGCATGAACATATGAAACAGTCGAGATCAGCAAGGAGATAAAAATGTACCAATTTGTCCACAGGGGGCACCAAAATCTACAGAAAATGAAAGTTCAACACAGGACCTTTAATAGTCAATTATACTAATCTGCTTTATCTGTTTATTCATATGAATATTCAGCCACGGGACCATTTTTTATGTTTAAACAATTACTCATGGTGACAGACTGATGGAGAAATAGGCTTTTACCAGGACTGGCCATTTTAAAGGAGCTCTTATTCCTGTCATTGCACTCATTGTTTTAGATCAGCAACCAGTAAACTGGTTCCCTCTGAGTGTTCTCACTAACCTGGGCGAGCAGCTGCAGGCTGTTAGTTTAAGGCTGTGATAACTTTGGGATATCCGTTACCAAGCAATAAACAGCATCAGAGAGAGCAAACAACTGACTTGCTAGGTCACGTCATGTGAGCATGGGCGTAGCACAGGAGGGGGAACTGATTACCTGGGCCCACAGTAGGGAAGGGCCCTTGAGAAACCTGTAATGAAAGGTGTGTTTTTATTTATTTTTTTCTTAGTAATTACTGTCATTTTTTAATCAAAAGCGACTAAATGAATCAGTCAACAGACTACAATTAGTATCAAAGAGAGTAAAATGCAATAGTGATGGACACCTGCTCCTCCCTTAACGATGTCTGAATGGTGTAGTCCAGCACTGAGAAATAATGAAAGTAATTTTTGTTTTTTAAGATTTATTTTGGGCCTTTTGAGGCCTTTATTAGGTAAAGGTGGATAGACTCGGAAACAGAGATGAGAGTGGGCAGAGGCATGCAACGAAGGGATTTGAACCTGGGCCGCCAGCGTACACGGGGCACACCCTAAACCACCAGACCAGAGGTGTCCAAAATGTGGCCCGCGGTCCATTTTTGACTGGCCCGCAGCAAATTCTACGCATTAATTGAAATATGGCCCACATCTGAACTTGAAGCTTGTGCCTGACTGACTTGTACTTCTTGGTTTCAGCACAAGGTGGTGCTACCATGCTAATTCTGTAAACAAACATTTTGACAAGAAGAATTTATAGAGTTTTTTGTGATTAAATGAAGACAGTGCTTTATTTGGAAAACAAACCAGCAACCAAAATAATAACAATGATTTGAATTACAGCGCCATGATGGATTACAATGGCTAATAGCAGTACCGATTGGGTTTTAGGGGCAGAACCAGTAGTAGCCAGGGCAGACCAGGGCCCCCTGAAATCTGATTGGCCTCCTTGAAATCATTTAAATGTTTGGCCCAATCATATGCCTGATGCTGAGGCATATGAAAGTGGCCCCACCATCCTTGTATATTTTTTCGTATGCAGCCCTGAGTGGAAAAAGTTTGGACACCCCTGCACTAGACCATCTGTGCGCCCCAATGCAAGTACATTTAATCTAACCATAGCAAAAACATTGCTCATAAATTATGGTGTGAAATACATGAAAATGCAGATATTTGTAAAAATTAAGCAACATTTGTTGCTTGGCTAGTCAGTTAAGGAGGGCCCTGCGTAATATTCTTTCTGGGGCCCCTAAATCCCCAGCTACGCCCGTGCATATGAGACCTGCTCAGCTAAATGTTTGCTCATGAGAGGGAAATACATAAACATTTGTCTGGTATTTCTTTAAATCACTGCTTTGCTTTGATTTTTCTTTACATGCAATGCCCACAATTGTGCAGTTACTCTCTGTGATAGTGTGGAAAGGGGGTCAGCGCAGCGACTGAGACACCGTAAGCTGTAATGTCACTTTCTCTCTGCTCACAGCCAGACAGCCGAATGTGTGTCAGTGGACCATCGTGCTGACCAGAGCGCCACCGAATGCCAGGAGCAAAAAGTTGGTCTTTTAAAAGTGGCTAATCGAAGCAAGAGAACTGTTCCATGAAATTAGCATTAGTATGAAGCTTTGAGGGACGAACACGTTAACCCACTTTCCCCCCACCGAGTGTTTATGTGAGTGCATGCATGCGTGTGCGGGCATGACGCTGGCGGCGGGCTGCAGTGCAGAGCCTCATCTTTGGTTTGACAGATGTGTCCTACGCTTGTACATATTTACAGAAATGGCTCTGATCGAGTGTTATTCATGCTTCATTTAAACTTGGGGGGGAGACGGCACTTTTTTTTATATATCTAGGTCACTAAGCAGAAACAACATATGCATTACCCTCTGTTAGTCTGTCTTGCTTATTTTTATTTCTCAGGCCTCTTATTTAAACATGCTTTTTCTGTGCCAACAAGGAGTTTTTAGTAAAGACAGAATGCATTTTGTCTCTGCAGATATCTGGAGTCTGGGGGTGATCCTCTACATGCTGGTGTGCGGTCAGCCCCCCTTCCAGGAGGCTAACGACAGCGAAACGCTAACTATGATCATGGACTGCAAATACACAGTGCCTCCACACATCTCCCATGCATGCCGAGAGTAAGTAACATGCACGCACGCATCTCCACACAGATGGACGGAGTACTCTGCAGATACTGCATATTTCATGTTTATAGATGTGTGAAGACAAGAGAGAGAGAGAGAGAGGAGCGGCCTCTCCTCTGCTCCTCCTCGTTGTCCTGCTTTCACTCTGTGCTGCAGTCAGCTGCTTCACTAGAGATGCAGTGCAGCGTTAAGTGTATCTAATGCACCCTTTAAAATCAGCCCTCTATTTTTAACATTGTGAGGGTTTAACGATGCGTCAAAGCCAGGCAGGGCAAAATAGGTGCTGGGAACATTTTGAATTCTGGCTTTGAAGACACATTGTTTCTTGACTTGTCTTCATCATTTTATGCAGACTTGTGCACTTGTCCTAGTTGGCAGAACCCTGCAGCCTTGAGGAAACAGCCCCACTTCATATGCTTATAAAACTGTAGGAAACTTGGTCATGCTAAAACTTTATTAGCTGGACTGAAACTTCAAATGACCGAGATTGCTTGCAGGATTAGAGTTGGGCATAGATGCAAAAAGTTTAAGGAAAAAACAGTCAGTAGCCTACACTCACATGTTTAGCTGGACTGTGGTCTTGTCCCAGTAAACCTGCACCATGGGGAGTTGATGGGAGCATGTCTTGGGGCTTTTCCACTATGACAGATTTACATCACCATCACCAGTTTGGTTGCACCAGGTTACACCAAGCCACTTCCAGAATGGTCCTGCTTTTGGAGCAGGGCCCAAGTGTGCCCGCCCCACTGCTCCAAACTTTGAAATACCTGCAGGATTACCATCAGGAGAAGAACAGGAAACTTTGATGTAGAAACAATGGGGACTTCTTCTTCCTCTGGCAAGACAAAACAATGCTTATTAAGCACAGCTATATCACGTCATTGAATCAAAACGCCACGCCATCAGCTCTAGATATGTGCACTGGTGCACAGTCATGTTGGAACAGGAAGGGGCCATCCCAAAACTGTTCCCACAAAGTTGGGAGCATGGAATTGTCCAAAATCTCTTGGTATGCTGAAGCATTCAGAGTTCCTTTCACTGGAACTAAGGGGCCAACCCCAGCTCCTGAAAAACAAGCCCACACCATAATCCCCCTCCACCAAACTTTACACTTGGCACAATGCAGTCAGACAAGTACAGTTCTCCTGGCAACTGCCAAACCCAGACTGGTCCATCAGATTGCCAGATGGAGAAGCGACATTCGTCAATCCAGAGAAGGCGTCTCCACTACTCTAGAGTCCAGTGGCAGCGTGCTTTACACCACTGCATCCGACGCTTTGTATTGCACTTGGTGATGTATGGCTTGGATGCAGCTGTTACCATGGAAACCCATTCCATGAGGCTCTCTACCACTGTTCTTGAGCTAATCTGAAGGCCACATGAAGTTTGGAGGTCTGTAGCCACTGACTCTGCAGAAAGTTGGCCCCGCTCCGTCATTTTACGTGGCTGAGTTGCTGTGGTTCCCAATGGCTTCCACTTTGTTATAATACCACTGACAGTTGACTGTGGAATATTTAGGAGCCAGGAAATTTCACCACTGGACTTGTTGCACAGGTGGCATCCTATCACAGTACCACACTGGAATTCACTGAGCTCCTGAGAGCGAGCCATTCTTTCACAAGTGTTTGTAGAAACAGTCTGCATGCCTAGGTGATGATTTTATACACCTGTGGCCATGCAAGTTATTGGAACACCTGATTTCAATTATTTGGATGGGTGAGTGAATACTTTTGGCAATATAGTGTATGTCCAAATGTGTGGCTTGGTTGTGGTGGAAAAGCAAATCCCTCCATGCGCCCTTTTCCAGCTAGTTACTGTGGGACCACTTCCTGTTGACCCTGCTAACACGCTAGCAAGCAGCTGACAGGTTCTAGTCAAACAGTAAAACCCTGAACAAACTTAACAGCTTCATACATTTCATATACACTCGGGGCTTGCTCATTGGTTCCCTACATGGGGTCCAGGCCCCCCTAGGGGGGTGCTCCCAAGAGTTAAGGCGAGGTTGCCCGCTCTGAGGAGACTGAAATCAAGTCTTGTAGTGACGAGTGTGCGTGGGCCTGTTTAACTGGAATCCTTTCACTGAAAACAATCAAAGTTGACACTTATTTTTGACATCAGTGCGTCATTTTTTTCTGTGTTTTTTCCTTGGGAGTGCACCATTTTTTCACGATACAAGTAGGAGGTGCTCCAAGGAAACAGGTTTGGAACCTCTGCACCAGCTTAAGGAGATAACAGAGTGCCTGCTACATTTAGCATTTATGCTGTTTAACCTCCGGGTCAAATTCTAGTGCAGAGACTGTGGAGCATGTGCAGAAATCCTCGTCCACTCCGGCTCGGTGGAGGTGCATACATGCATGAGTAAATCAGTTTCCAACTGCATTATCTTGGTGAGCTCTTAGATGTCTAATTTTAGCTGGACTAGCAATGATTCTACTTAATCTTACTGCATGTAACACACTGCATGCTGCTGACTGGCGATATTTTATGCTGATGTGTGCCATCTTTCTGCATGACAATTTATCACAGAGTTGTTGGTGAATTACACAGAAATATAAATAAATATGTTTTTTTTCCCAATTTTGGAGTAAGAGGCTATGAAAAGCTACTGTAGGATTTAAAAGAATGCATCTGATCACTTAATAAGATGCTAGTTTTTCCATACACACCTGTGCCAAGATTCTGATTCAAGTTCTTTATTGTCCTGTGGGAAAAAATAGTATTTTAGCAGCAGGAGACAACAGAAGACAAAGACAACAACAGTTAAAGATGATTCGGTTTGAAAAAATGTTTTAAAGTCAGATTAATCTAACAAAACACACAAATCAGCTGTAAAATAATTCAAGATTTCATACCAAAATGGGAACTAATACAAAGTAGCACAAAGTGCAGTGTTAAGATGTGCAATGATAAAGAAAGAGCCGTCAGTAGATGGATTGCAGAGGGGATAAATGAGATCTGGAGTCTTCAGTCTTTGTCACAGGAGCCTTTAAATGACGACCTTTAGGCAGTGGGTCAGACTCACTCTGTAGTGGAGGATTTGTGCTGTATAGTAGAGCATTATCTCTCCTTAGGACTTAAGTGGCCATCAACTTCCTGCCAACTCCCTGAGATTTTGGCGACAGTTTGTACAGTACTCCCTTGTTGATTCTGATTGGCTAAGTTTAGGTTTCCAAACCAGGCAAGGATACAGAAGCTTAAGACAGATTCAGTAAAAGTTCTATAAGAAAGGGTCCTCATTTCAGGAGAAACATGGGAAGTTTTTTGTTAAGAACAGCCTTTGCTGTGCCTTTAGAAACAATGTAATAAAATAAAAATAAATACAGTTTATTATCAAGAATACCCAGATATTTGTAGCTCTCCACAAAACGTCAGCTGCTCTAAAAGTAGCTGGTGGCGGGCTAGAAAGAGAACCATTAGTCATCTTCGACTGAAAATGACTCACCACAGCTGACCTGCCGCCTTGTTCTTCCCTAAAGGCGGCTAACAATGACTGTATCATCAGCAAATTTTAGGATGTTTGTTACTGAAGTTGCCATGACATTCATGAGTGTACAAAATGTACAGTTGAGGATGGGAGCTGGTGGAGGAGTAGAGGAAAACTAACCATTCACTCACGTGCACCGAGGCCTGTTGGTTAAAGAGTTCCTGCAATCAGATTGGGATCAAGTTTGAAATTCTCAAAGCTTTCCCCAAGCAGCTGAGGTTGAACGGTGTTGACTGATGGTGAAAAGTCAACATGTGTTTGAAGGGCAAAATGTTTGTTCAAAAAGTGGGGCAGTGTGATGACAGCACGCTCCACGCCTCTGCCAGCTCTTTATGTAAATGTTGATGAGTCAAGGTGCTGCTCAACCGGCCTTAGAACCTCATTCTTTACAGTCTTCTCAAATTATTTCATCATGCAGGGAGTCAGAGCTGCAGTGCTGAAATGATTTAGTGGAGCTATTTGAAGCAACAATGACAGAGTGTTTCCAAAGCTTAGGCGCTGTCTGCAGCTGAGAGCAGTGCTCAGGTGGGGGTCACAGGGCCCTGTCTTCTCTGATGTCGAATTTAGATTAGCCTATCTTCTGTTTGGATAAGAATGATAAGAAATAGAATGTATGGCAGTGTAGAAGGGCCAATTGTGTGTTTTTTGTTTGTTTAAAAGAAATTAAGTTTTCAAATGATAATTTTTAAACAATTTAAAGTCAAAAATTAAAAACTCAAAACAGTTGAATTAAATTTTTTTAATTTATTTTTTAAAATCATAAGACACATAATGTATGGGAGCAGATAAGTGCCGCTTAAAATGTTTTTTGGAATAAAGAGGATCTGTTAATTTTTGAGAAAAGTCAACTTTTTTATAAAAATTGTAAATTTAAAAAGGCTTAAATTTTACCTTTCAAACCTCAATTTTTAAACAGTGTAAAGTAAAAAAAACTTATAAAAATACTGAAGCAGTTCATCTTTTCCTCCTATTTTTTTTAAATACGTGATAAGAAACATGATGTATGGTGGCATAAAAGTGCCACTAAAAATATTTCTTGAAATACAGAGGGTTTCTTAGTTTTTGAGAAAAGTCATCATTTTTTTAAAAAAATGCAAATTTAAAACTCAAAAAAGTTTAGACAGTGTAAAGTCAAAAATTTACAAAAAAATCAAAACAGTTGAACTTTTTCCCCCTTCTTTTTAAAATCATAAGAAACATAATGTATGGTGGCATATAAGTGCCTCTAAAAATATTTTTTGAAATAAAGAGGATCTGTTAATTTTTGAGAAGTCTACTTTTTTTAAATTGCAAATTTAAAGTCTTAAATTTAAACATCTAAAAACTCACTAAATTTTAAACAGTGTAAAGTAAAAAAAAAAAAAAAAATGAAAACAGTTGAACTTTTTTCCTCTATTTTTTAAAATCATGTTAATCAGAAACTGATTGTACAACGGAGGAGAAAATGATGAAGATCCATACATTTTTTTAGCAAAAAAGTCAACTTTGTGGGGGGAAATAAAACAACATTTGTGAGGTTATAAAGTTGTTTATTTACAAGAAAACAAACTCAGAACTTTGGAGATATGAAGTTATTAATTTATATGGAATAACCTTAAATGTTTGAGTCGAAAAAAAAATCTTACATTTTGACATTAAAACACAAAAATTTGAAGTTTTAAAAACCATAAATCTACACCAATGTTCAAACATTTACAAGAAACCAAACTGAAAACAGTGGTTGAATTTTTTACTTTTGGACTTTATAATAATAATTTTTAAAAAATCAAAGTATTGCTTCTCATACATTTATGACTTTTAAAGTATTTTTTCTTGTGAATAAAAATGTTCTTAAACTTGCAAATTTCGAGTTATTTGTTCAAAATGAACAGATCCTCTTCAATATTTTTCCTATAGTGGCTCTAACACACTGCCATAATAATGGATAGTTTATGTATAGAATTTCTGCCAACAGCAAGTGTATGGAGGCCATTTATGTTTGGATTTTGTCAGTGAAAACAGTTAAAATTGATGTGCAATTTCTCCAAAGGGGTCTTGGTAGGGTTAGATTTCCTTAGGTATGGGTATGGGGGCCCTAAAGAGAACAGGTTGGGAACTCCTGGTTCAGAGGATAGCAAGAAGAAAGGATGGAAGACGCTGCACGCCTGATCTTTACAAGATTTTTGGAGCTCTCACAGATACTGTTAGGTCCAGGACTCTTCCTTTGCCATTCTTTTTTTAATTTGCCACTTTGTACATGCTTCACAGTCACTCATAGCAGGCACCCTGGGTTCTAGTCCTACCCATACCCCCGTCCTCGCATGTCATTCCCCATGACGTGGGGAAGGACATGTCTCTGTCTAATTTTTTACTCCGTCCTGTCTCTAAAATAAAGACATAAAAAGCCCAAAAATAAAAGTAAAACTTGAGTCATTATTTCAGTTAGAACAGGTCAGTTTATCTGACCCTCTTTGTTAGAAGTAAAACTGAAAGTGAGTAAACTGGACTTTGGTAATAGCCTCTCATTTCAGCAGATAGCCTCACATCTTCAACATTTACAGTGGGCTAAAGTTGAAGTACATGTCAGTGTGTAAACTGATAAAGCTCTACAGCAGACAGTTTGGCTAATCATTACCATTTGGCTTCATTTTCCCTTTCCCAGACTAGTTTCCCTCAGTGAGCAAAGCCTTACAAGTCAGTCTGCTCATGTTTCTGCTGAGTTTGCATAACAGTAGTGATGCTGGTTTCTAAGGTTTCAGGAGTAAACTTTGTGTTATTGTATAATCCCCTTTGTCTAATCTTGTTATGCTTGCTGATACCACGGACAGCCAAAACAGAAAGGCCATGTGATGCGTCGAAATGCCAGCCACTGAAAATGATATAATTCTCCAAAGCCTTCAGGAGTATTACTGCCTATAAATAAAACCAGATTATTCTCCTGATGTTTTTGTTATTTTCTCCCTTCAGCCTTATAGCTCACATGCTGCAGAGGGACCCAAAGAAACGAGCAACCCTGGAAGAGATCGGGGGCCACGACTGGCTTCAAGGTGTCGACCCCTCCCCGGCCACCAAGCTGTCCACCCCTCTGGTGTCCCATCGCAGCCTGTCAGAGGAGGAGCACGGCTCCATCATCCAGCGCATGGTGCTAGGGGGCATCTCAGATCGAGACACCATAACCGAGTATGTTCTTCTATCTTACACCCAGGCGTATTTTGACATGCAGCTATTCTGTCCTGTGTAATCTCAGGAAATTTGCCACGCTCCACCAGCCTAACTTCAGAGTAATTGAGTGTCCTCAGCAGTTTAATTGCCATTAACAGCCAGCTGGCAGTCAGTCCTGAGCTGATGCCATGTCAAATTAAATCTCCTCCCCCGTCACT
This sequence comes from Cheilinus undulatus, assembly GCF_018320785.1. Lineage (NCBI taxonomy): Eukaryota > Metazoa > Chordata > Actinopteri > Labriformes > Labridae > Cheilinus > Cheilinus undulatus. Next base: position 45,240,328 of record NC_054880.1, read on the forward strand.
TCCTTTTGACGCGCGGTCAGGCTTTGTCCTGATCCGTTTGTTAATGTGTGCATGTCTGTGAGTGTGTGAGTCCGTGTGTACCTGTCTGTTTTGGAATTTAAACGGATCCGCCCTCTGTCCTCGCAGGGCTCTCGAGTCAAATCAGTACAACCACATCACGGCTACATACTTCCTGCTGGCTGAGAGGATGCTGAGGGAGAGACAAGAGAAGGAGCAGCACAGCCAGACACGATCACCCAGTCCCAGCAAGGCCCAGTTCAGGTACACACAAACCCTGACGTTCCTCCAGACAGGCAAAGTGCTGCATCTGCAGAGCGGAGTGCTGTCAGTTTAAGGAAGACAAGTTTGACAGCAAGTGGACAGTCAGAGCAAAGACTGGAGCACAGACTGAGAATAGATAAAAGGCTGCAGGCCAGCAACACTGTTATAGATATGCCACCACTAGCATCTTTAATTCAAGCACACGACACTTTCTATTTTTCTCACTGACATTTAGAGTCTCAGTTACAAAACAAGTGGCATTGTCCAAATGCACATCTGAAAACAAAGAGAGCACAGCTGCCTGCTGCCATGTAGCGCTAGAGGCAATGCACATGAAGTATTTTCTTGTTTTTTGATATCATCATAATCAATGACGTCTTCATCGACATTTAGCAACACATAACAAAGTGATGGGTTGTTCGCTAAGAGCTGAGTCAAAATCTTCTACATAAGACAGTTACTTCACAAAGTAATGGCGTTCAGTCCCAGACTGTGAAGATATGGCATTGCCACTGCTTGCAGAATGTCATCTTGATATCTCTCTGCATTGAGACTGACAATCAGGCACCTGATGGTTAACACCTGGGGGCACCAGAAGCTCAAAACAGGAGTTGATAGCAACATCAGAATAAGCTGTTTGCTTTTAGCAGAGAAGATTTTCCCCCAATTTCCAGATACAGCGTGCACGCCACAGAACGCTGGGCGAATCGGACTGCAGAGCTCTTTGCTCCCTCTCTAGTCTATCAGAGCATTTCCATAGCCGGCACTCCAGACCGGCAACGGCGTACGCCTGGACCGACACTTAGCTCTGCTTCGTTTCAGATACGCTGCAGGTCTATTTTCAGCACTGACTGCTGCCAAACCTCATAAATTCACTGTCGTTCAGAAAGCACCAACCATGGAAGTCACAGGCATAGAATATCATCACTATATCAACATTACGTCTCGTCCTGCAGCGAGAGCAAAGGTTCGCCGAGAGGTCAGTGGGTCACAGAGCTACAACGGTGCCATTGATGAGGAAAAGTAAACTTTTAGGGATATTTAGCCAAAGAATTTTACATGAAACCACAGATCCATTAAGCAAACATTAACCTTTTAACTTCCTGATGTACTCACTCAATGGTGGAAGCAATAATATCATGGACTTATACTGGAAGGGATGATAAATTAACCCAAAAAGGTGAAATAGTCTGCTGCTGACATGCTATTCCTGCGTGAACTTGCAGTTCTTCCGTGATCTCTTCCTGCTGATCAGGACTTTGCGCCGTGGCACTGCACTCTAGACTCGCCAATTTTACATGGGTGCACCCCACATACTCAGCTCTGCTGCTCATCCTACAAATGCATGTTCCTTACATATGTGGCTTAATTTAAAAGAGACATAAACAGACTTTCCAGCTTTATAAGATTTATTGCAAAGAATCATAATTAAAACAACAGAATAATCTACCAAACACACATTTCCTTACTTTTTGTGCTAAGTTTATATAATTTTTAGGAGATTTAAAAACTACAAGAACACTTCACTTTTTAGAGAAATGAATGACTATTTAAATTTTTAAAAATTGTGTATATTCATTTGTCAAGTTTGCTGACCAGTGTTAATTTTGTAGACTAAAGCTATGACTAAAATGTTAGCTGACTATTGTTTTTCCATGTTGCAGACTAAACTAAGATGAGGTAAAATTGAACTGATGAAAATTAGGTGTAGTTTTTGTCACAGAGACTAACATTTTAGTGCTTGACTGTGAGACATTAAAAATTTAGGGTATTTCTCCACTCTGTCTATGATACATGTTGGTAGTCTTTATAATATCGAATTGATGGTTCAGTAATATGTGTGTTTTTATATAAACTTGACTAAAACTGTAAAGCAGGGCTCATCAACTGCATTTGACACTGTGGGAACCAGACATTCAAATAAACTAAATTAAATTAATATTTTGATGTAATTGACCCTTTAACACCTGGGCAAGCACACTTTGTATTGCTGTAATTATGCAACTGTTTGTGTTATCGGTTTCTGAAAGCTGAGGAGTCGTGTTTCACAGCCAGCGTGGTTATTATGGGGATTTCAGCTTTTCTGGCTGAAAATCTAACATAAAATTCTCCTTTTATTTTTTTATTCTTATTGTAAACTGTTAAAACACTCTTTAGCATGCAGTAAGATGTAAATAACTGCCAGATATTACAAGTTCTTAGTATTCTGTAAAAATGGGCAAAAGCACTTACTCACAGGACATTTTCTGGGCCTTTTATGGTTAAAATAAGCAAAAGAGTCCAGAGGCTCAGGAGTTAAAGGGTTTTAATGGGGGCACATTATGCAAAATGCACTTTTTCAGGCCTTTCTAACAAAATATGTGCCCCTGTCCTGCCCACAATCTCCTCAATTACTAGAAAAATCACTTCCCTCCCCCCTCTCTTCCTCCACCTTTCAGAAAATTTGTGCAGAAACAAGCCGTTCTCAGATTTTCCCCTCATGATGTCACGTGGGGAGTTAGCCCCACCCCCAGGTTCAGTTGGCCCTCTCCGCTTGGAAGAAAGTTCCGCCCTCCTCTCCTGATTGTCCTCCTGAGAGGACAATCGGGAGAGCCACATCCATTAAGCCACATCCTGAGAGGGGCGGAGTCAGACAGCTCATTAACATTTAAAGCCACAGACACAGAAACAGCTCGTTCTGAGCAGGGCTGAAACAGAGTTGTTGTTTTTTTTTTTAATAAACTCATCTTGAAGGGGTAAAGTATGTGATTTTTAACAGATCAGCCCACACTGCCTTGACTGCAGCAGGCTGGAAAAAATCTTATCTTTATATTCTTAGGGTTGCCATGTTGTCCATCTCTGGGTTTGACTCTGCTGTGCTGTGACAGCAACACGTGCAGGAAGCAGATCTTTTCTTTTAAATCTCAGGCAGATGTGGAAAATTGAAACAAAAAGTTTGAGATTAAATCAGGACTGATGAGTGTGTGTTTATCATGCATCGATATTGCCACTGATGGCTGACAGGGGCATATCTGTAAAAATGGGTCAAACATAAGTCAGTCCTGATCAAAACTGTTCAATATTGATCATTCCTGGGGTCGATTTAACACCTATAGGGATATAAATTCAAAGGATACCCTAAAAAACACGTGTTCTGAATTTAATAGTCATTTATGGGCCAGATTGGAAGTTTTAGGGGCCTGGTGATCACTGGTATATAGGTTAAAAATGAATGAATTCTAACTAGAATTAAATCTTAATCTAAATTTAAATCTAAATAAGATAAGTTTTAAAAAGCAGCCAAAATTAACACTCTTACTTACATTAAAAAAAAAAAACATTTCAACAGAATATACTATAATAAAAAGCAGATGGAATACAAAACTGGACCCTGGCTATTCCATCCACAGAGTCTGCATGTGATGAAATTCAGCACTGTTCTAAAAACCTGAGAACTAAAACTCAACTGTGGCCTCATTGCACATCCTTGAATTTTTTAACGCACTCTTAGATTTTAATGACAGTAAAGTTTTGGTCCAATGCTTTAGGGAAGAGTCTCTTTCAGAGCGTTGGATTAAAAGTCTGATTCTTCCTGTTTGTGTTCAGTGAATATGAAGCTAAAGCTAGCAGTAGTTTGAAGGCCTGGCCTAGAATAAAGGCCTGGAACACAGTGAAATAGCTAGCTGGCTTAGGACCACATTAATAATAATAATATCTCCCATTAACATTTTTAAATCTTCTGAGTCTTCGGTGTAGATTCAGCCAAGGCAAGAACATTCTAGACTACATCTTGTGTCCAAAGGCAAATTAGCTTAGCTCACATAAAAATGCTATATCCAAAAACTGTTTGAGGCGTTGAAATGCAGTAAAAATGTGCTTTTACATTTCTCTATAAAACATGCCTGCATGTACACAAACATACTTTATATTTTTAACCTTAGTGGTGCAGTAAGGCAAGCTAACAGGTTCATGTCTGTATGCTAAGCTAAGTTAAGCTAAGCTTGTCTCTCTGTGTCAAACATTCCACTCAAAGGAATCCCAGGTGATTAGTAACCTATGATTGCGTTTCCACATTGCAAAGATACCTTTCTCTGTTCTGAGTCCACACTTAAACTGAATGGCATCAAAAGCATGCTAGCAGTGGAAGCCTCCTCCCTCATTAATGCTAACTTACCCACGAGCAGGAGATGCTTCAGATTCCACCACATTGTTTGATATAAGGCAGTTTAAGAATCAGTGCTCATGCATGCATCTACAGGGCAGGGCTGTAGTTATGGCTCAGCTGTTGGAAAATTAGCAAATATATATTTTTTGATGGCTTATATTTGAATAATCTTTGTGAATCAGAGCTACACTCTTTTTCTGCTAAGCCTGCTACAGCTCATGTTGTTATGTTTGACCCTTTACAGACAATCCTGGCCCACCAGAGTGGACGTTCACCAAGATGTCAGCGATGGCTTAGGAGGTCCGGCTATCTCCCACCCTGGGGGGCCACAGTCTCCAGCACGCAGTGCTGAGAGCCTCCACAAAGGCCCCAGGCCCAAGACGGCTCTGCTGGATGTGAGCCAGCGGCAGGAGAACAACACCCCGGCACCCAGCCAGCAGCAGCAGCAGCCGGCTCGGCAGAACCAGGAGAGGGGGCTCAGGCCTATGGCAAAGCCCCACTCCAACCCCCTCAGACTGGGTTCTCTGACCGCAGTGGGCCCCTGCAAACCTCGTAGTCCCAGCCTTTTCAGCGTGGAGGAAGATGAGGAGGAAGAAGGGGGTGAAGACAGATTATCCCCCTCTACACTACCAGCTAAGGTGGTGCTTCGTTGCAAAGCCTCCTCTTCATCCTCACAGTCATCAGCTTCACCTGCGTCTGGTAACCGGCTGACGTCCCGTATGAGTGCTCCAGTTCTTAACCAGATCCATGAGGAGGATAAAGAGGAAGAGGATGAGGATGAGGAGGAGCAGAGGGAGCTGCATGGACTCGGCCCACCCAAACCTAGCCTCAGTCTTAATCTGAACTCTAGGATACCATCCCCATTAACACTTATGTCATCCCCTAAAACTATGGGTATTAAAGCACCGGTCGCTGCTTTCACTCCCAGTCCAGAGACTAGTGACGATGACACTGAAAGCCATAAACCAGAAACTCTAACTGTAAATGGAAAAGACAAGGTGAGGGAAGAGGTGAGGGTGGATGGAGGGAAAAGGGGGTCAGGGCAGGGCAGCCCCTCCAACTGTGCTAGTCCTGGTTCAGGTTCAGGCCAAGCCAAAGGCACAGCTAAGACTTCCAGCGGCCTAGTGGAGAGTCTAAAGCTGATGAGCCTGTGCCTGAGCTCCCAGTTTCACAACCTGACGGGGGGAGGTGGGGGAGGCAGTGGGGGCAGTGCGAATGTAGTCGGAGGCGACACCCAAGACCGCCCTGTGTGGAGGATGTGCATGGGCGGCTCCACCGGCAGCCTGGATAAGGTCTCGCTTCTGGGTGGCCCCTCGCCCAGGGGGAACCCGTACCACCCTCAGCCCCCGCTGGGAGACGCACTGGCAGACCCCCTGCTGGAGGGCCCCTGCACAGGCACCCTGAGGCTTGGAGAGCTGGACCTGGCCAGGGAGAACCACAGGAACATGAAGAATCGGGTTCTCCAGATGCCTCTGAGCGACAAGACTCTGTCCGTGAACATCCACCGAAGCCCCAAGGAGGGTCTCCTCTGTACCCCCACCCCACACAGCTGCTGCCAGGTTATCTAGAGGGCAGGCATCCCCACACTCCTCCATCCTTATCATCTTGCTTCTGCCTTTGACTCATGAGTTCACATTATTTTTTGCATTTTTTTTAACACTTACAGTGGATAACTTGGAGAAAGTCCAAATGCCACACTTGCACATTTAGGGATGCAACAAGTCTCCGTGGAGGAGACTGGGTGCCATGCCAAGTATGTGAAGCACTTTCAGTAGATAAAACGGGACACTACAGGGACATTTTAGCCTTTCGGTGTGTTTTAGATAGAAGACAGTAAGTATGGAAAAAGAGGTGCTCACATCCCTGCTCTTAAACACTATATTTACTGTACAGACTCTGCACATTCAAACACACACCTTTATCACTTCTTGATAAGCTGACTAAAGGGAAAGGTGATGAGCGGGTAAGCTAAAGTATCATGTTACATGTGGTCTTTTGTTGTACTTCATGCTCTTTTTTAATATCATTATTTTTTAAATTATTTTTGAGACAATCCTTTTATCCGTTTTTTTATACTGACTGAAAGAGAGAAGTTCTGACTGTTTTCATTCAAACGAGGACTGACGACAGGGTGAACAGCAGCACTTAAACTCCATGTGTGGTGTTGGCACACAGTATATTGTAGTCTATCACTGTTTTATTTTTCTATCTCCAACATGCTCTGCAGACTCAAAGAAAATGCACACTCACTTGTCAACTCTCTGCGCCGTTACACAGCAGAGTTTGTACATATGTGAATAAGCTCTTAGCAGTACTCTGTACCTGTAGTATTGACGGTAAAGTTGTATTGCAGTAGAAACCTGAATACTAGATCTTTATTCACCATTATCCTTCACTCCTACTGGATGTCCAAGGTTTTGGTTGAACCCAGAGACTGACGTGCCTAAAAGGGTTTCAATCCTGATAGTTAAGACTAGAATAAATATTCACAGAGGATTCCTGGGTGGAGCCGAAACCATGTAGATCCAGTAGACTCCAGGATTCACGGTAGCCACTGTTGTAGCGTATTCCAAAACAAAAACAGCAACAGAGGGGTTTCAGTAGAACATAATAACATCGCCCCTGCAAGTATCGCTCTGTGTAACTGGATGTGTGACCCACCCTTAGTGGAATATATAACCTGACAGTGCATGTGTTTTGCTGTAGCAACCTTATTCTTACCCACTGAGGTCAATACACCTGCTGTATCTACCTAAGGAACAGATTCTATCGGTCACTTTACTGTAGCCTCACAGCAATACCAGCGACTGCAAAATGTACAACAAAAATGGATGTGCCATAAAATCTGTCTTGAGCATATTGTACTGTATGTATATGATAGAGATCTATTAAAAGGAAATGATGTGAACGACGTCGGGAGTCTGTTTCTTGTCTGATCCTTTTACCTTTAAGTCTCTTGATTGCATGACCAGTGGTGCCAGTATGAATGTGACTGATTAGCAGGGGTCATGAGGGGAGAAATAAATGGGGTTTGGAATCACACATCAGTTTTCTGAAATCCTGACTATCGAATTTTAACCAAGCATGTTAGCCACAGTCTGTGTGGAAGTCAGCCAGTGGTTCACAAACTTCTTCTGCTAGGCATCCCTTTGGCAGATGCATCATCTTTGTTTTAGTCGTTATGATGCCTTTTGTTGGTTCAGTGCTAGCTCGACATTTATCAGAGGGTCGTCTCAAAGTTTCCCAGCTGTGAAAAACAGTGGTTGTCTTTATTTAGGCCCCTTGTCATCACTCCCACACCCTCCACCCCCCCCTCCTGTTAGCCACACGCCCCACTTTTGGAATCGCTGCTGAGCAAAGATAAGCAACAACCTTTGGCCTTGTACACTAAGAGGCCTTAAAGCATGGAAAGGTAACCCTAAAAAGCAGATGGATTCACCCATTTCCGTGTTTCTCACTGGGGAATCCAACTTGCAAAGCTCCCGCCTGAACTGTTTGGGCCCTGTTAGAAAGTGACAGAACCAACCAGCAACGAGGGCCAGTACTATCGGGCAGGCGGAGTCGCGACGTAAGCAAGCAGCGACAAGAGGCCGGTGCAATTATGGCAGAAGAGATTAGTGTGGATGCTACGAAAGCACCAGTTTTATCAGAACTTGACGATATTTCTTTGTTAAAAGAAAAACAAAGAACAGCAGAGAGTTGTTTTCTTATCAAAGACGACAAAAGTCAAGCACTGACATGTCCACAGTCGCCATGGTTCATGTTATTCCTTGGCAGCAGCAACGACATCACCTGTTTTGTTTCTCTGATTGGCCTGTAAAGATGTGACAGAACATTCATCCAATCATCCTCCGAGTTTTTTTAAAGGCTCTGCACTTTCCCAAACGCTGTTTATCGAAGGTTTGGGGCGTGCCAGGTTAATGGAAAGGTGCATCTTCTACTTTCAGTGGTTAAGATGTGCATTTTGGTTGTAAATAAGGGGTCACGTGAACAAATAAGCATCAAAATGGATTTTGATTAACCAAAAAAGTAAAGGGAAAGGACCTCTGACCCCGACAGCAAGGACCAAGTCCATTAAAAAGCCCCAACATATTTTCATACTAAAGAAATTATTTTAACCTTTCCCAGATGTTTTCAACCTTTTTTGCCCAAGGCACACCTAAGATCAAGCCAAAATTTCAAGGCACACCAAATCCATTCATTTTCTATACTGCTTATCCCGTTGGGGGTCGCAGGGTGCTGGAGCCTATCCCCCCTTTTAATGGTCAAGAGGTGGGGTACACCCCGGACTGGTCGCCAGTCAATCACAGGGCTGACATATAGACAGACATCCAGGCACACTCACACTCACACCTATGGCCAACTTCGAGTCAACAATTAACCTAAAGAGCATGTTTTTGGTGGTGGGAGGAAGCCAGAGTACCCAGCATGCATGGGGAGAACATGCAAACTCACCACTGAGAGGCCCTGACTGGGAGCGAACCAGGAACCTTCTTGGTGTGAGGCAACAGCGCTTACCGCTTCACCACCATGCTGCCCCACAGAACATCCATATCTATACAAAACTGCTTATTTTGAACAGCCTATATAGAACAGCCATATATGAATAACATCAACAAGAGCAAATTTACAGCTCCTAATGAAATGAAATGAAAGAAAAGCAATTTATGACTGCTAATCATGTGTGTTTCTTGACAAAGTGGTCCTGACTGAGCTTAAGTTGCTGAGTAGTTGCAGTGATTATGTATGCTTGCACAAATTGTTACCACACAGAACCACCGACCTATCACTATAGATTTACTGCTGGATTACTATGTGGTAAAATTGTGTGCAGTACATCTCAGGCTTCTTCAAGTTCGAGTCTTCTGCCAGAGGCCTGAGAGCCTGAGGGTTCAGTGCAGTATCTTAGCTTCTGGACAGAGATCTCAGATGTTCCTGGAATGTGCTTGAGCCGCCGTCCCTGTCTGGGGGTCATAGCCTTGCTCTTTCACTGGGGTCTCTTGCGTAATAGCATTCCAACAGTTTCACACTCTGCCCTAGTCCATGGATGTCTTGTTCCAGTAGTCCATTTGTCATGCAAGATGACCTGGTTCCCCAACACCCGAAGGAGACCCGGGCGACATATAAGCCGGCATTGCTCTCGTGCTGTTTGCACCCATATCTTAGGAATTGGCAGGTACACTGTAAAAAAAAAAACCTAGCAATTATTAGCAGAAATGGAAAGCAACTAATTACATTTACTCACATTAACTTATGTAGTGTTTCTGGGTACTTGTACTTATTTTGAGTACATTATGAAATCAGTACTTTCACTTCTATTTGAGTCCGTTTTAACCAGAGTGACTGAACTTTTACTTGAGTATATTACTCTTGCTCTTTTCCATCTCTGTTGACTACACAGTAGAACATAGGGAGAGAATAA